>NW_010972583.1:262561-332705 GCF_000737465.1 Haliaeetus leucocephalus | reverse complement strand
GTAACCCCCCCGGGACCGCAGCCTTGCCAGCGCCGTCAGCAGCTGGGGCTTCGGTTGCGGTGCGGTGCGGATTTCAGCAGTAACCCGCAGCACGTGAAATGCACAGGCACCTTCAGAAAATGTAAAGCATCGTGCTTAGGGTGCTTGTAATTTTGGTACTAGAAACGTCTGCAGTCCCGCGCCCCCCCCGTTAAATGGTTTCCTAAGCGACACTGGAACTTCGGGCTGAGGCTCCCGGCATCTGTAACTCGCCAACCTCTAAACAAACGGACACACTTTTGATGCCGTGTGTGGCACCGCAGTTGCTCTCCGTCTGGGGGCCCGCTACCCGCGGGGGGAGTTGGGGACCCCCAGGCGCCGGGGGCACGGCCCGGCCCCGCTGCAGGGGGGGGACACCGGCCGGTGCGGTATTTGCGAGAGACCTTCCGAACGAGAGACGCTGCCAGCCCCCGGGGCGGGTGAGCGGGTCACGGCGGTGTCACGGCGGGCCGCCCCGAGCAGGCAGGACACGGCGGCGCGGGGGCAGAGCGGGGCTCCCCCCCCGGCCGGACCCCCGCACCCCCCGGCCGGCGTCACGCACAGCCCCGTCTGCGGAGAAAAACGCGGTCTGGTGATTCGTCTCACACATGCTGCCTTCTGACAGTAGGAGTCATTTCAGCCCCTGAAATACTGAACAGCTGGACTGGAAAAACCTGTTTTCCTTGGACCGACCACCAATTTTCCACTCACAGAGATGTAAACGGGTCCCATTGCTTTCTAAGAAGTTTGCCCGTCCGTGATCGATTCTCTACCAACGTGAAGCTGGCAGTACCGCTCTTTTACAATCTGCTAATTAAAACATTTTTGCACAACGCTGCTGACAAAAACCAAGGACTATTTACAAGTGAAACGCGCCCGGAGTTTATGCATATAATTTACTTTTTTCCCCATTATTTTGCATCCCTCGCTAGCATATTTTAGGCAGAATTTTCTTCAGTTCCACTGAGACTGAACCTGGTTTTGTTTTCTCTCACTGAAAATACACTCACCTCAGAAATACTGCAGAAATGCAGCAGTGATGAGAAAGTAAAATACAGCAGAATTTTATGTAGAGTTCTGTGCAGGATCTGCGTGTTTTCCCTGCACCATCTTCACCTCGGAATGATAGACAGGACCCAGGGACATGCCACTTTTGGAAAATATATGCAGGAACGCCGTGGCTAGCTCTGCGTGGGATCAGAATTTGGCCCAAAATGTGCAATATTACAAATGACCATTTTCCCCTCATTCCTATTAGCTAGATAGGAAAGTTTGAATTCAAGAATGTGCTTGCAAATCCACAGCACTCTAGGGGAATATTAACCAAACTCCATTTAATAAAACACATTCCAAGCTGTTCTTTTGATTGAAGCATTATACTTTTTGTCTTGCAATAAGTAGTTCAAATTTCACTGGGTCATTGAAAATTTTTGAATCAGTCTCTCTTCAAATCATATTTAAAATACGGACTTAGATAACTGTGGCAACAGATACCTTCACAACACAAACCAGAAATAAGGGATATAATGCTGCATTACAGCTGTTGCTGCATTTATCTCCCGAGTCAGTGAATGAAATTTTGCCATCCTCCAAAATACACTGATCATCCCTTTCATAGAACATATCACATTCATCCGGGGAAATGACAGCATGCCATTTTGTCCTCGATTTACTAAAATAAGAGGTATTTTGATCACAAATGCCTGCTATTATCAAAACACTATCATGATTTCAACAGGATTAGCTAACCCAGGTGAAGCTGCGCACAGGTCCCCCTTGGTTTTTTTGCTCTGCATCACACTGCATCTGTTTTTAAATGCTTTGTCATTTAGAACAGCGGCATCGGACAAAATCCTGTGTTCTGACCCAGGGCAATTGTGGCACTCCTCGGATTCATGGCTGGAAGGCACATTGGCTGAATCCTCTGATTCAGTGTCTTCTCCCTAGAAAATGCCTATGTGAAAATCACAACAGACTTGCAGAAGACGTTGGAATAAATATTGAAATATTTACATACACAGTTCTCCATACTTGAAACAGGAAAACAAGTGCAACAAATGTAGCTAAGGTATCAGGGTTCTAGACTAATATACCTTGCATTTCCCATCAAGAAAACCTATCAGTTAAATGATTAATATTGTCTCTCATTACGCTGCTTACAACGAGGCAGTATAGGCAGGATTAGGACAGTAAAGCAGCAGTTCTATCAGGCTGGGCAGCCCCTGGCCATAGAGGGCAAGTGCCAAGGAGGCTCCGTCACCCGGCCGGCTGTGCGGCAGCCCCTCCTTGGAGACTCCCTCCATGGAGACCCCCTCACCGCCCACGCAATGCCATCTGCCTGCAAGGGTGCTCCCGCAGCCCCGTCGGGCAGCACTGCCCCTCGCCCTTCCCTTCAGGAACTTTCTAGGGCAGGCGGCTTCCCACTCGAGGCAATTCATGCAGGAGCTCCTGGGGTGGGAATAGCATCCCCGCTCAGTGCAGTCCCTAGACCTGATGCAAGTAACATACAGTATGTGCAGCCCCTAAACCCAACGCACTATACAGTAACAAAGGGAAACAGCCATTTCATCTCTCTTTGTGTGCCTTCATATAAACTTTTAACATGCCGAAGCCCTGTGATCAGAGTATCACTCTGGGCTTTTCTTTCTTACGTATTTTCACTGTACATTACTTTCCTTCTAGTATGACATCAGTGAGAATCAGTGTGGTGGAAGTGGTAGAGCAGCAGCAGGAAAAAAATATCTGACAAACAGCAACAGCCTCCCAACACCCCTTTAAAATAATAACGATTTACCAAATGGTTGGGAAGTTGTTATAATTCCTTTTCCAAATTATTACTCGCCCTTTAGATTAGAAATGAGGCCAGGGTTAGCAATCAGCCATAAATGGTAGGATTTCTGAAGTAGAAGCACTTGTCTGATTGTGAAGTGGAGGCCATTATTGCCTTGATTGAGTCTTTTTTTTTTTCTTTTTTTTTTTTTTTTTTAAAGCTTGCTTGATTTGTGGCTGAGAGTGCACATTCACTACTGTACTAGGAGCAATCAGAGCTTTCCCTGCTCTTTTTTGCTCAGCGATTTAGGGTCCACTACTTTGGCACAGCTGCCACCTTTTAGCCTCCATCAAGCAGAGATATTTTTAAGTTAACTGCATTTTGTGTTTGCCTTTTCTCCTCCTGCCCCTTTCCTTTCTCGCCCTTCATCTTTCCTTTTTTCCCCCCCCTCCTTTTTTGGGGGGGCGGGGGTGTGTGTGTGTGAAAATATTGTGTGAACTTTAATTCCAAGTATGAAGTTGAAAGAAGACAGCTGAAACTGGCTGGCGTGTCATCTGGATGCCACAGCACTTAACAAATCTGCAGTTACATGAGAAATAGGGATGAAGTGACTTGCTCAAATGACTGAAGTCAGCCAAAAGCACTGACGGGTGTTTAGGTTCTGGAGTTTATAGTTTTGTTTGCCTGAAACCCAGATTCAAGCCAAGGACCTCTATTTATACCATTATCTTTCCAGAAATCATCTGTTTTGCTGGCATATCATATTTTACAACTCCTCCCAAATTTGCTTTAGAGGCATGCAGCACAGCTGAGGGGGTCCTGGTGCAAGGGACAAATGCCTTGCAGACCTCCGGGGCTCAGCCCGTCACCCCCAGGCTCCTCCAGCCCACAGCTCACGCCGTCCTGCCCGCACACGGCAGCAGCGAGGCAAAGCTGGCACAGAAAAGGCAGCACAGCCTGCTCTGGGACCAGACCCACTCAGAGGCAAACCTGCAGAGCCCACAGGCACTTTGGGTTCAGAAACATATAAGCGCATCTGTCGGAAGCCACAAATACCTACTTTATTTCTTTATTTGCTACTGTTCTGAAATAGCTGAATTTTGCTTCAGAGTACATTTGCAGGCAGAAACTCTGTGTCAACAAACCAAATAAAACATACTTATGGTCAACCGGCATATCCCTGAAGCTAGCAGTTTAGCATTGAAATGCTATCAAAGCCACAACTGCAATGGTGTGACAGGCCCTGGGAGTGAAGAAGCCAGATTGTGCTACGTAATATAACGCTGCATTAGAAAGGTAGTACTTGCTACTGTGTGTAAAGACAGGAAGAGTAAAAATAACAGAACTAATATTTCCTGGTGCTAGGGACTGCAAATGCAACAGAACAGGTATTTTATTTTAGGTTTGTAACTCACTTTCTGTTTAGCAGTCATTTGTTTTCCAAAACTGTCATTTTACAGGGTCCAGTATATCAAGGGGAAAATTAGCTACAGAACCGGCTCATATTTCAGCCCAAATTAGCAAGCTTATGTGAATGAGGTAATGGAAGACTCACAAAAAGAAATTACTTTAGAAAAGGGAAGAATCTGTTTCAGCATTATCCAGGAAAAAAATTCCACGTTAGTCAGACTTAGAGGGAATGCACAGTGAAGCCAAAATGCAACGACAGAAATTACTTGCTTTCTAAAAACCGGCATTTACAGTACGTTCTTGTGGAGCACCAACAAGCACCTTCCCCTGAAAGCAGTGTCAGGACAGTGGTAGGAGGAAGTCGATATAACTCGGATGCATATTCACCCAAGGAAGCAGGGCATTTCTCCTGCCCTTGCTCACGCCAGAGAGCTGCCCAGCATTCTGCCCAGATGCACGGAGGGCCGGGAGGGGACCCTGGTGTACAGCACCCAGCACTGCCCATCACCGCCCCCCGAGACGGGGAAGAGTCGTCCCACACCAGTGCATCTCTGCGGCGGCGGTGAGCAATGGCAGAGACACCCACTTTGCCTCCCAAGGCTTGGCAGCCTTGGGTTTGCCCCTCCCTGCCACGTCCCCGCTCATCGAGCGCAGCCCGTGCTCTCCCCGTGCTTCTGCCGCCTCCTTCGTCCCTCCGCCGGACCCTGCCCTCACCGCCCCGCCAGCCCCCTGGCTCCCAGTGCTTGGGCAATCCAAAAAGGCAGCATGCTCCTCTCGTTTACGAGGGGTGGGCAAGGAGCCCCAAAGACTGCCGGAGGGCGAGGCGGTGCCATAAGCCCTTGGGAACAAACCGGAGAACCAGCGCCAAAAAAGACAACTGGGTGCATGATTTACCAGTGACGAGAAAAGGCGTATTTCTGACCAGGACATTACATGCAGTTAACAAACCATGCTTAAAACCAAAATACCGACTCAGAAAAACTGTGCTGCATCGTATTTACCTTTTTAATAAGCACAAAGAGTCCAGAGTGAACTGCGTGGGACTGTTTTGTGAAAATACCATGGTAGGACAAAGACAGAAGAGAGCCTTTGGCTTTAATTCATCCTTCATCTATGCTAGATATCGCTAACATAACTTTCCACATGAGAATTGTTTTATTCCCAGTCAATCCCAGTGCTAAGAACCAAACCCATCCACCCATTTTCTTTGTACTTGGATAAACGTGCCTAGCTGCACTTGCCCATTGGGGCGGCTCACCTAGTCTGTAATGGGAGCATAATTTATTACATATATTCTGAAGTGTACTGTTTTCTAGGAAGGATGCAAGTATGCTGAGAGGGGTGAGGAGTTTGACCCAATCCTCATACCCACACTTGCTGGTGAGATTTTTGTGCCCACTAAGCCGGCAGAGCAGCTGAGCTCCACAGAAGCTCTGGGGATGGAGAGCCAGAGCCCACACAGCAGAGCAGAGCCTCGAGCCGCTGCCAAACTCCCCAACGTGGCCATCTCAGCTACAGGGAAGGGCTCAGGAAACTGAAAATGAGCTCTGTCCATTTATTGCTAGCTTTGTAAATTGTGCTAATGCATCCATTACAATCAGGCCAATAGAACTAGAGAAGAAGATGCAAAACGATGCAATAGAAGAATTGCCCTTTGTCCACCTCTCCTGTCTAAGGTAATTAAAATTACAAGCAACTTTGGCATGACAAAAATAATGCAAGAGCAATCAAAATGCTGAAAGAGGCTCTGCCTTTCTCAGTTAGAGGCTTTGCTCAGCACCTCTGAAAAACCACCGGAGCTGGGTCTGAGCAGAGGGGCCTCCTGGGCTGCCCCTCGGGTGCACAGAGGCGCCTCTGCAACCCCCCAGGTCCACCTGCCTCGGGCACTGCCGCCGGCCAGGGACACCCCACTCCCGGCCACTGCCCTGCCTGCCCAGGCGCTCCCCCAAAAGGCAGCAGGCTTTGCTAAACACCATGCAAAACATAAGGCAAACTGGGGTGTCCAAATCCTGCACCTATCTTTGAAAATACTACCCCACATGAGTTGCTCACATCCTGAACAAGCCCTGCGCCAGCACCGAGAGCGGTCACCATTTGGCGAGGACGGTTCGGTGGCATGGTCAGGGTTGACCACAGCCTTCACCCAGGTACGGAGGGTCCTCGGGAGAAGGGGATGCACTGATGAGAGGGCCGCTGCCAGGCTGCGCACACACAGGGATGGGGACCGCACTGCCCAGGGGCGCGCTGCGGGACAGACGGTGCTGGGGCCGCGGGGCAGAGCCCTGTCCGTCCGGAGCAGGGAGGCTCCATCAGCGCCACTTGACGCCTCATCTCCCCGTGCCTTGTTCTCCTGCTCTCTCCATGCCCCTGCCGGTGACTGCTGTCCCTCCGCCCAGGCCACCACCCTGCCCTCCTGTCCCATGTCCCTTCTCCTCTCTCCAGCTGCTCTGGGATCAGCGCTTGGAGGTTTGACCATGTGTGTATTTTCTTTCTTCTCGCACATCTCAGCTCCTCAGCTGATCTGGCTTACCATTTCAACCCTTTGGCTGCAGAGCAAGTCTCTGGTGGAATAAGCTGTTTTATTTGCAAATAAATCTTTACGTCCTTAATAAATCATTTTGGCCATCCCAAGCAAGTACACTGATGACCCTGTAAAGCTCACATGCCGCAGAAAACTTACTTCAGGACAGTTTAGACTTTTAAAAAGCTGTGCTTCAGTGAGTTTTCTCTTTCACGTTGCCTGAGGCAAGATCAGATGCAAGGAGCCAGCTAAAAAAAAAATAGACAAACATTTTAAAGACTTAATCATGTATAGTATCTTAGGGGGCCCCCGGAGAGAAACAGAGAGAGATTCTGGTTTCTCATTTTGCACAAAATGCAGCTTTCACTTTATCTGCTTTTTTCCCGTGGTGTAAAGGCCAGCGAGGGGGATGAGATAATGCTTGGGAAAAGGCATGTTTTTCATAGCATGCACTAGAGATTGGCACACGGCTAAACTTCCCCCTTGCGGACCCCATCCAAGTGCAGCTTTAGAGAAATGTGAGTTCTGGGTGGGACAAGGAAGAAATCGCTCTGACAGGTTTGTGGGTCTTTCTAAGAAAAGCCTACTTGGAGCTGCTGAGCAGAAAGGTTGCTAGAATAAGCCCTGGGGGGAGGGTGTTGGAGGGCAGAGAGAAGCTAGTCACATTCATAAACCATCCCTGCCTTTGCCACCTAACACCACATTCCTGCAGGGTATATCTACTCATTTGACAAGAACCTTCCATCAACTGAAGAAAATGTTAAATTTTGAACAATCTTTTGGTTAATGTTTCAGCTCAAATGAAATCTTGGGGCAGAAAAAGTGGTTATTTGTCTGGTACAACTATCTATTATTTTTCTAAGGAATTTTTTCAAAATTTGTATTTCAGGAGAGGTTTCATTCAAACATTGAAAAATGTCAGCTAGTTGCCATCATCCAGCAGCCCACTCAAAGCTCACCCAGGTGTATTTTGTCAGCTCTGAGAAAAGTTTGCCAGCGTGGTGACTCACAGGATCCATACACTCCTCTTATCCGTTAGCTAGTTTTATGAACTGAAGGGTGTTGCTCTGCAAGGACTACAGAAGGGAAAGGGAACGACCCATTTCATACATGTGTAGCCATTTGCCTTGACTATAACCCCCCCCTTAACCTCCAGCAAGGCTTTGTGGCTCCAATTACCATAGTGAGCTGGCTGGCAGAGGACGGGTAAAGCTCTCTTGATCAACCATGAGGTCCATCGCATTAGAGAGGAATGCACATTTTATTTCCGCCCTGAAGTCTAAAGCTGAACACATTTGACTACAGCGGTTCAGAACTGTCACTTAATATTATCAGCTACATCTACTGTATGCCCAAGCAACTCCCCCAAAACACAGGAGGGGGAGAGCACGCGCTGCAGGGTGGTAGCATGTCACCGGTCCTCCAACCGAGAGGGATAACCATCTCTGTACAAACTTGACATCTATAAATTGATTACATAAGTGGGCAGTGGTGGTCCTTTCAAGTATGCTCCTTTTGTTTCAGCTTTACAGTAAAATTACCAGCAGCAGTTTACAATTAAGGGAAATAATAATAACTGCATATGCTTTCATCTGCACATACAATTACAATAAACTGCATGCTTTAATAGGATTGTGAAAAATCTGTGTTTGACCCATACAAAAAAGTAAACATTCTTGTTCTGGATACTATATCATTATCACAACAAAGGGAAACTCCTGAAATCTGATGATTTAAACATCTGGAGAATGTTAATCACTTCAAAATGACGGATGTTTTTTATTTTAGCTTTTGACAGACACACTCCTTTCATAGATAGATGATTATTTACATAAATTACATCACCAATGTGAAAAAAATCCAAAATAACTTCAAAGGATAAAGACCTTAATTAAAAGGAGATTTTTGTATTTCTTCCCTTGTAGAACATAGAATAAATAGAAGAATTTGCAAAGGGAAAAGGTAACGCCATCATTTTAAGTATGACGCAGTTGTGCTTTAGGTTCACACACACACACACGTGCACAGGCTTTGGAGGTGTTCTTTAAATAGAGCTAAGGTGCAGCAACAAGCAATGCAACACAGAAACAGGCTAATCCCTCACCTCAATGAACAGAGTGTATTATGATACAGGCATGGAGCCAAGTTTTAGCTTGGTTCTTTAAGCGTATCAGCAAAACACAGGTTTTGGTGCCACTCTGATCAGTGCCTGCAGTCCTGATTGTTCTCTGACCATAAATTTCATACAATATAAAGCCACTAACTTCAGCAGAACTATTCTCCATCAACTCATATTTACTTTGGTTTTTTATATATACATATATAAAACAAATAATGTTATATATATAACATATATATAATGTGTTCTGTATAACATAATGTGTTCTATGTGACATACATACATATATGGAACAGCATCAAGTTCACCAAGAGTAGGATTATGGGATCTGCATCAGGTCCTTTAGTCCTGTCCCCCGCTGTTACACATCAGGAAACAAATTCAACATCATGGCCATTGTGCAATTATGAGAGCAGACTCAGCTGCGAGGTTTCAGCTCCCAACTATTCGTAAGACAGCAATTTCAAAGAAGGTTGCAGGAATGAGTGGGAGGGAAGGTGCAGGGAAAATTGCACCATGTAACATCTGCAGAGAAACATGACCACTTTGTATATGCCCAGGTAATTGTTGGGTTTAATACAAGGAGTCTAGGGGACCACTGAACACGTCAACATTAAGCTGAAAGGATAGCTATGCTGATCTAATTCATTGTCACCATGCCAGTTAAATTTGTCAGACTCAAGAACAGCCTGAATTGGACAAACTACAGCACGACAATATTGGAAAGCCAAAGGGCTCTTGCTGCGCTTTGCCATGGAGGGAGGGGGCTGTGCCGCCGCGGTGCCTGCCGCGGACCGGCGGCGTGCTGCCCAACGCTGCCAGCCAGACCTGGTGCAATTTAGCTGATCCGCTACAATTTCCTCCTACACTCTGAGCTGATCTGCACGCTGACCTTAGACAATTTGTCTTCTTTCTGGCAGAAATGTCATCCAAAAGGAAGCTATTAAGTCAAGAAGGTAATTCTGCAAGAACAGTCCACTGTATAAACAGAACTTGACCTAGGGTAATTTATTTCTAGTCCTGCACAAAGGAACTTAAGAGATATGATCAATACATTTCAAGATCTAAATACGTCAACGAAGGCGAGAACGTAAGAAATTTCGGCAGTATTTGTGAGAAGTTGTCTTTAATACTAGAACCTGAGAAACAACTATAAAACACAGCCTTTAAAATCTGAAGAGATTTTGTGTATCCTGCATTTCACAGGATAAACATCTGCAGATAGTGGAGTTTGGTCTAAAGTTTTGTTGACCAACTATCTGCCATTTAATTCCACCCACAAACACATTAAACTATGCTGATGCCCGTAACGCTTAACACCATTACAAAGGTAGACCATTTACTGCCTTAATTCTTTACCAACTTTAGAGGCTGCTAAAAGTTGGAAAGCATTTTAAAAGGGAGACAAAACAGTGAAAAAATATGAATTCCTGCTTTACAATGTTGAAACAAATTAATTTGGAGTGCAGGAGGAGGCCTGTCTTCTTTATTAATACCATACTAATATTTTGCTTAGCCTGAACCAAAGTAATTTCCTTATCCAAGACCAGTGCTCAACGCATTCATGAACACAATCCATCAGCTTTTTCTTACAGGGAGCGTACCTGGTGCACTACGCTGAAACCTAACAGTAGACAGAAACAAGCCAAGTCCCTGCTGAAGGCAGGCAAGCTGCCCCCGCAATGCTCAGTTCTCCCCAGGCACAGCTATCAGGGTCCCTGCCAGGACCACCTCCGCCCCAGAGCTGGCCAGCCACAGTCCCTCTGTGTCCTGCTCAGCAGCTGCCTGCCAGCACATTAAATGAACTTGACACTTTTCTAAGTTGGTTCTAAGAAAGAGTTCAGAGGTATGAAGGCAGGAAGATCACCGAGATGAGTTCTGCAAAGAAACAGCCAGGACCAGCCTCAGAAGCAGAGAAGTTTATGTTTTGTAGGCAGAAGGCAGTTCAAGCGTGGTTTTCGGTAAAACTGTAGGCGGGCAATGTTGTCACAGTTTCATGTATCAGCAGCATATAGAGGGATAATGTCACAGGTTCTACATTATTAAAACCCCCTTCTTGTGTGCAAAGTGTATGAAATGGTTAATTGTATTTATCCTTTCCCAAGCTATAAAAAGCAGTTCCCTTTCTTGCGTGGTATTTACGCTTACATTAAATAACACACTTTCTAGAAGTACCAGCATTTGAAGTTCAAGGAACTTTGCAATATCAAATGTTTCCTTAACAGCTGCACCTGGATCTATATGAGCTCATTGTATACACCTACACCCAAGTTCAAAAGAACTGTCCGTTCTGTTTGTTTTCACCAGTGAAACATGAATATATGTGTCTGACAAATTGAGAATCTGCTTTTTGTTCTTGCTCTTGTCATCCAAAAGAGATTGTATAACATGCTGTAGGGTCCTCAAAATCTACTTGAAAATTACTCATACTAACCAGAATGAAAAGACAACTCTGTTTACTAACTTTTGACCACTACATTGCTTTTGGGTCCCCCACCATCAGCTGGAAAGACTTCTTCATATTTTGTGCCAGAGAAGTGAGTCTGTTTCTTGGCATTATTTGTACATTCTTCCCTCCTTCCACATTTTCCACTTGAAATTGCAAATTCTTTTCACAAGGGGTTCACTTTGTCTGCTGAAGCCAAAAAAACTCTGTTTCCTGTCCAAACTTTATTCCTGACACAGTGCAACAAGCTTTTGGTCATTTAGGGTCTATTTCTGGTGGAATGACTCACATCACGCAGATACTTTTGCAGCCTGGCACAGAGTGCAAACCTTCATTTAACAAACAACATATTGCTGATACACTTCACTGGAGCTAGCCCGAAGTAACAACAAGCCAGGTACTGCAAACTCTAACTTCTGGGCACTTCCCCACAAAAAACCCCACATCTTTGCTTCATGGGTCTCGCTGCAAGACAACTTTTATATTCTGTGTTAGGCAGCGTACAGGAGTAGCGCGGGAACAGATCCCAGGGCTGCCAAACACCCTTTTCAATGGCGAAAGAGCTGATTCCCACCCCACCTTGCATTCTCTCTCCCCTGCAGTGATTCTGGTGCCTCTTTACGCAGAGGGTCACTGCATCAAAGGGAGGGACAGAGGGTGATGCCCCAGCCATGCCTGCTCACTGGTGGTGACATGCTGACCCAGGAGATGCAGGTAGGTCTCTGCAGGTAGGAGAGCTTGAGACTTGCTGCCTCCTCCTCAGCACCAGCATGCTGGCTGCTGGGTCTGCTCCCGCGTGGAAGCACTGCCACGCAAGCTGGCTACAACTTGATTTTTGGAAGCATGTTCCTAAAATATCAGCTAGATCAGACCCCTGACAGCTCATCTGCCTGGCCTGCCCCAGACCCCAGCTGGCTGTGGGACCACCATCCTGATCACGCAGAGCAGGCACTCTACATTTACACATACAGCAGGAGCATAGTGCTAGGTAGGTCAGAGGGACGCAGTGCTATGCGCAGAGCAGGAGCTCTGCAGCTCCTGCACAGCTTCACACACCCAAAGGAGATGCCCAGTAAGGTGCCCATCACAGGGGCTTCCATTTGAATCAATCCAGCCCAGAAGGAAAAAAAAAAAGTTACCCTAGAATCACCCTATTAAAGCTATCATTAATATATTAACTGATTTTTATCATAGTTTACCACGATTTAAGCAAGTTAAGTGAAGTTCTGGGATTTAAAGACCTGCCTGCAACAAGAACCAGGTGGTCACCTCAAGTCTACCAGACAGTCAGGGCAGTAGTCCTTTGTTGGTTTGTCTTTGTGCTGTTTTCAACCAGTTTCTGCAGTCCATTTTAAGACAAGGCTTTTCTGTGATCCAGTTAAAGTTCTTGAGCTTCTCTTCATTAAAGATATTCCTTCAGATGGTCAGACCTGCCAAATTGATTATTGTCCTCCACTTTTTTCTCCATTGACAGTGTTCTACATATTAAGGAGGCCCAATCCAACATTTTTATGTAACTTTCCATGACACAATTCATTTTTGTCATAACAGAAAAAATAACTCGTGCCAGTGTCTAAACATTCAAAGTTCAAAGACTTGAGAAGTAACCAAAAAAAATTGTTAAGTAACAAATTTTCTGCCCCCCTTAGAATGAAAAAATCTGTTTTTCAAACAGCTCTTCCCATTACGTGTTGCATTGTTAGGCCAGGAAGGTGAGCACAGGCCCTGATCCTGCTATGCACAGAGGCAGAAATCCCAGGTCTGCGTGAGTACACACAGAGGAGCATGCTGGGATGAAATTATTAAGTTCTGCTGCACATTGGAATGATCAGTGCTGCCTGCCGGTCCACAAAACACAAGTCTCTCTTTCTGGGGTTCCACTTTTCTCCAGGAATACAGGGTTTCAAGCAGCCACCAAAACCACATTATAGCAACCCCCAGGGTCAGCTATGCTCAGCAAGAACGCGCATTGTGCCCATGTTTTTTTCCCCTCTACCCTCATTTATTTGTTGTGTCGTTTGCTAATTTGTTGCCCTCAACCACAGTAGCTTCCAGTAGGGCTCCTCTGGCTGGCATAATTTAGGAAGGTTGTTATTCTATCAGTGAGGGTCAGCATTTAAAGAAGTTTGCCCCTAGTAAGTTATAACAATGTAATGAACATGTCAGCGAGGCAGAGCTCACACAGGAAGAGTATAACCACGTCCACAGACACTGAGCACTTGTAACTTCTTGGAGTGGGCAGGTTACCCAAGGCCCAAGACTGGAAGCCTCACACAAAAGTAAAATCCAAACCAGACAGTGAAAATTCCCCTTGCTGAAAAAAGGCACCGTAACAAAGGGGGCAAACTGCCCCTGAGCAGACGAGCGCTACCAGAGACCACTCCATGCCATCTCCAGAACACACATCGCTCACACCAGTTGGCTCATTTCAGAGGATGACTTACCCACATGGAGCTGCCAGCACCATACACATTATTTTCCAGGAAAGGCAGGAGAACAGAGTCAGATGTCCCAGTTTGATATACTTGTATGCACACACCGGTCAACCATCTGGAGAATATGAACGAGAAAAGCATGGAGCAGCACACCACACTCCCCTGCTGATGCTTGGCTCACCTCAGGACCTTTCATCAAAGGCTCCTCCCTCTCCCCAGGTGTAGGTCTCTCCTCCCAGACACAGGCACCTGCCAGAGTCGTTCCCCCCCCACCCCCCAGGACAGGAGCCTGCTTTCATCTAGCCAGCTTGTGTTCCTTTCTCAGACTGGAGGTGTTTGGTCTCCCCAGTTATCCCCAGCAGACAAACACCAGCATCATCTCTGGCCTGAGGGCTCTACGTGCATGTGAGCTCCTGGTGGCTTCACAAAATCCCAATGCGTTTCCTTACAACTTGGGACTGCCTGACCCCCGTGACTAGGCTGTCATGTCAAAAGGCACTGTGTGGGCTTTTAGGCACCTGGTCTAAAGAGGGAAAGCGATGGTGTTGAATCAGACGTTGACAAGGTCTGTGCGAAGAGTCTTTTGGGCAGTCACCATGGTGCCATAAGGGCTGCACCCTGGCCTCTGACAACACGGTCACAGCACAGGACTGAATTCAAGATGGTTGCTGTCACAGAGGTTAGACGTGGCAGCATCTGTTCAGCCATGAAGCCTTTCAACAATCTCAAAGACGTCTTCCCCTTTGAATGGGGGTCTTGGCCACCAGCGCTCATTGGCATTAATGAGGGTCAGTATTGAACATTTGATTCTGCAAGTACCTGGAGGCAGAGCTGAAACAGCTGAAACCTGCACAACAGTAGAAAGTTTCCTTGGGAAGAAGGGCCACGAAGTGTTTTAAGGAGAAAACGAGAAGAGTTTAGTCCTAGATTTTGTACCATTGAATGTATTGGTCATTTCTAGCTTCAGTAAATAATATGTGAAAAGAGTCTGGACTGTATTTTCCTTTAATGTGATGGCTTTACTTTGGGCACTACACATAGTTGGCAAAGCATGAGATTTTTGGCTCTCGCCTTCAAATACCCTAACTCTTCTGGTAGCATCCACGACCTCTGTTGAAAAATAGATCTCCAAATAGCTAGCAAAGTGTCAAGCTGGAGAATAGGTGAAAGCAATGAGCTCTTTGAGGATCAATCTGTCACCACATATTTCTGTGTGGAGTTAAACAAACTTCTAACATAATATGTAGTGGCATGTAATGCCAGCTGGAGTTAACTTAAGCTTTAAAAAAGAAATAGCCACAGAGAGGAAAGGTGATTCAACAGGAAGGTTCAAGATATCAGATGAACAGAAGTTACTGATCACAACAAACTGACCAATCCACCGGGAGTTAAAACATAAGCAAACACGAATCTTTGCTTTTGAGACTTTGAGAGATCCATTTTCTCACCTTCCATTTCAGATTTTCTGGTTAATACCGGACTTAAAAAGTAACTGTTTCTTAACCTGCATCCTTCCAAAAGAACATGCAGTGAGTAAGGCTGGAAATTCCTTGTAATGGTCATAGGTTATCCTAGTGTGTAGACCTTTATGATGCTAACTAAAGCAATCTAATAAGCACATTGCCCAAGTGCCGTTACAGTTGCTGCCTACACAGGTCTGAGAAAGTAATATAAGATAGGAACATGTATGCCTTAGCCAATCATGTAACATCAATTATGTTATTAATCACAGGTGTCTACAATTGCATGTCATATTCTTGTTCATCGGGCTTCCTACAGACACAAGGAATTACTGGTATCACTAAAAGCCAGTTGCTGAAATTCCGTTATTGGTGGAACAGGAGGTATGGAGGCATGCTGCTACAAAAACATGCTCACGTGCACAGGTGTCCTAAAATATTTTGGTTTATTATCATCCAGTTTAATGTAAAATCTTGCAAAAGTGCTGGACAGCTTGTTGCAACTTGGCAATCTTACAGAAAAGCAGAGATGTGACTGAAAACTAAGTTCTTAAACTCTGTGATTGCTATGACAGTTGCATAGATGCTGCCAGTATTTGAAGAGCCATTCTGAGTAACTCACTTTCGATGTTCACTCTTCATATGCACCTGAAGATCAGAACTCTGTGGCATTATCAGGCATAGCTCTCTGTCAGGGTCAGGAGCAGGGACCTGATGCAAGAGAAACATAACAGGACAAGGTACTCTGAGCAGCCGCCCTTGCTGCTCCCTGACACTCCCATCCACAGAAGTTATTCCTTGGAGTGACACACCAGTTTTAATTGCTGACTTCACCAGGAGCTTTGTGTCATTGGAAACCTCACAATTTGATTGTTTCCTTTGAGTTGCTAGTGCCTAATCATGAACATTTCTAGGGCCACATTTTCCTTTGCATTATATTGCCATAGCTGTGATAAAATCATTGTGATTATACCAGCATAGCACAGGAAGTCTGGCCCAATTCTTTAATCACACAGCACTTGCAGCACGTAGTAATGAACCTTCATTCAATCATTTTGGATTTACTATTCTAGCTCATTTCCCTTGAATCTGTGATTTACCGTTGCATTACCTTTCTTTTTCCACTTTTGCTAATTTTCAAGGGTCTGCAACATATCATTGTGGAGTTCTCCAGCCTCTTTGCAGAGTCAAATAAAAAACATTTTTCATGCAGAGTTGTTTAGGAATAGGATGTATAGCTACGCTGTATCAAGAGTGTTCAGAGAATTACATAAATGGGTTGCACTATTTTAGACCTGGAACCAATAAAAAATTCAGAGTAGAAATTTCAGACAGTCTAAAGTGCCAGACATATTCTTATATATCTTTATAAATCTCTCAGCTAAGGTTATCATTCACTGAAGTTAATCTAAACAGCATAGCTTCTTCAAGCAAGTATGTCAATAGCAGACTCATTTCAGCCTAGTTCACCTAAACATCTTCCCTCATCCTTCACTCTGTTTTAATCTAATTAGGGTCTTATACAGCGCAGGCATTGAGAGATCCTGGGATTTCCATACCATCTAATTGTTCACTGCCATTGAATTTAACTATTCTGGGAAAGAAGATTAAGTTTTTCAGCCCCCTGACTCTGGAATTATCTTCTGTCATTGACTGATGGGGATCCAGGTCTGTTGATCTTCAGGGCACACTGTGAAACCTATTTCCTCAGCCATTTTCCAAGAAGAAATCACTGTACTAAGTCTGAACTTTCTGTCACGGAAAATTTCTAGCATGTATGTTTTCCGTGGTTAGAAAGTAGTAAGGTGGAAACTTTAAAAAAAATCAAGAGGCAAACAATAAATATAAATCAATCAAAGTGGCATATGGAGATATAAAACCTATCTACAAAACAAAGCTAAAAAAAAAAGCAAACACCCTTGCTGTGCCCTAAACATGCCAGCTAGCTCTACCACTGGACAGCAAAGGTGTCTCAGCACCAAGCCCCAAATTCTTAAAATTGACAGAAATAAATGGTTGAAAACAACAAAAAAAACCAGCTTGATGATTATTATTATTTGTCATCACTATCTGCAGCCTATGTCATTTGACTTTAACTAATAAACAAAGCAGTTGTGTGAGCATCCCCAGTTCACACAGTTATGTCCACAGTAGCTTCAGGAATGGGCTCTAAGGAAACGCAAAAAGGACTAGCAGATTGATTTTCAAGAAAGGCAGCACAGGAGAGATCTGAGCAAAAGCAGAAGCAGAGGGAGTAATTTGGGTTCTGGTAACTATAGCTCATTCCACAGAAGTAAAACAGCTGAGGCTGTTGACATTGTAATTCAGACATTGGAGTCCCAGCGCACACTGCGATTGCTGTTAGTAGTTTTAAACAAAAAAGTGTGATATTACTAACGTTGGGTAGAAATTATGTAAAGGAAATCAGTGGTCCTGGCAGAAGCACAGAGCTGCGACTCTGGAAAGTGTAACTATTCCACATAAAAAAAACGAGAATGGAGAGGCAGAAGCTGAGATCTTGCCTTCTCCCTGGGGCTCGTGACTCTGCCTTTGCACCGGTTATCTCGGCTCTGTGCTATGAGAACTAGCCCAAAGCACAGCCTCAGCGAACTTTCCCCTATGGCAGCAAAGCGCTTTAGTGCTGATAATTAAAACACTTCATAAAACTCTAACCTTCCTTTTCATGTAAAGTGAATCAGACCATCATCATGCCCTGAGGATCAATGTACTCCCACTCCAGCAACCTGACAGGGAGGAAACTCCGGAACTACAGCCCAGGATCAGAGTGGCAGAACTGTATAGCGGGTTTTCACCTTTCCAGTATTAGATATGAATGTGTGTCTCCTCCAGAAATTAGCTGCAATTCCTCCTTTTGAACAGTAACCACTGCTGAGTAACAAACTGTGAAGTAAGGCACAGTCAAGTAACTTCACCGACAGCCAAGATCCAAGGCAATTTTTTCTGGAGTGGCTAGCCCTCTCTTCCCCTTACTCCTCCTTGGTTCTGAACTCAGGCTCCCTCCTTGTCTTTAGCAACGTAAGCAGTTGATTTGCTATGTTTTGCAGTCCTATCAGTCCTTTAGTCATTTCATAAGACTAAATCAGCAGTCCATAGCTCACCACTTTCTCTCAGCATATCACCAGGTAAGTGCAGCGCTCGCCTTATGCTGTCCCGCCATCCCAGCCTCATCTCCACCACGAGCCCCCCCGTGGGGCAGCCCTCCGGACCTCACCGCACCCAGGCTCGCACTGAGGTTTAACCCGGGTTGCTGGCTGCGTGACTCAGCCTCCTCTCCTTCAGCAACACCGGCCGTGCAAAAGACACATTTCCCGTGGTCAGTTTCTAACTCTTTTCTGTGTGACGAGTGAACCACTCCTTGCTTATGCAAAATACATTTGAAAGGTACTGTTGCTGTCCAAGAAGGCACATGAGCCAGTTCCTCACCTCTTTGGCATCTCATTGATTTCTGTGCTGAGTGCTTCTGGCAGCCTTCCCTCTTCCTTCCAGGTCAGGTGAAAGAACAGCGCTTGTATTTTCTGTAAAATTATTTCCCCCTGCATGTGAACACAGGTCACCCACCGTTATCAATGAAAATGAAAGCTGTGGCTGAAATAATTGAAAAGCAACAAAATCTTTGCTGACTATGTAGAGCTTCACAGTCTGGAGCAGCCGCTGGACTCATCTCTCGTGCGGCCCGACTTGGCAGCGCCTGGCAGCTCTTCCAGTCTCTTCTTCTCCGAGCTTACAAAATGCTTGTAAGAAAACAGGTGACTTCCTAAAGAGTTGTTAGGCAGAAAAATGCTGTAAGATAGAGCGGAGTCCAAAGCCCCACCTTTGACCAGGGTGGGCAGCATGCTAACAAGTGCGAAATGGAGAGTGCCACGCAGAGGGGCCAGGTACCTCGCTACCTCCTTTAACCAGCAAGAAGGCAAGGGCTAGGTGAAATTACCAGGTGGCAAGCTGCAAGAAACCAAATGGAGATATTCTTCACACGACACACAGTTCTGCTGGGGAACTTGCTGCCACTCTGGCTCTGGATGACCAATGCATCCGACGTAGGTTCAGAAAGTGGCTACTCACATTCATAAAGAAGAATATATCATAGGCTGTCAAACATGAAGATGGAGCCCCCAGACCAGGATTGTCCATTATCTGAGCACAGGGTCCTTCTGAAGGGAAGAACACAATTTCCTTCAAAACCAGAAGTGGATTAAGGACAAAACCAAGAGTAAGAAATTTTGCAAGCATAAATATTTTTTTTTCCACAAACCTTGCTAATCTTTTGTCTGACATTAACAAGGATAGCTCTGAATTCTTCCACTATGTTACCAGCTTAAATCTATGTGCCACAAACAATCAATACACAACCATAACAGAGCACACTTGTCCAAGTTACTGGATCACAGTACTAAATCCAACCTGGAGTACTGGTGGAGTCGGAGCGAGGTACGCTTCCACGGAGACTGAGCCTGGGGTCTATACCAAAACACTTCTCGTGATTAGGTCATTCTTTGAGTAAATTGAGGGTAGATGGTGGTTTCCAGTGGGATATCAAGGTATAATTATTTGACTGAGAATGTACAACTGGAGCAAGCAAAAGTAAACTGTAAAAAGAGTTTCCTAGGTATATAAAATAAACATAAATGCTAACACAATTATATCAGATTATGGCAAGTACAGCAGACAATAGTTTGTTGCATTGTCTCATTCTTACTATAGGGAGCACTGTGACCTTTAGGGATTTTAATAAATCAGCTCCTGATGAAAACACAAGTAAATGAGAGTAAAACAGGTTTGTGATTATAGCTGAGGCCCAGGACTTGGGAGATTTGATTTCTATCTTTCGCTTTCCTGTAGATTCTCTGTGCAACTTTAAATATATTCCCCATTTTTTGGTGCTCTATTTTGCCCATCTTTCAATACAGCAAACTACAGTCGCCCTTTTAACATGAGCTTTAATCTCAATGGGTGACTGTGATACACCCAAAGCAGCAGGTAAAACACATGCTAGTAACAACCGCAGTACCAGATACCTTAGCCTTATCCAGTTCTCTTGCACTGGCACGGTGCTCTGTGAATACATCGTCAGAGCAGACCTTCGGGTGGCTGCTTTGCCAGCATGAGGTATCAACATTTCTCAGTGAGGTCTCTGAGGTAGGCTGAGCTCCTACACAGTGTGTCCAAATTACAGTCTTATCTGAGGACAACCTGTGGGTCAGCCTGAGTTGTGGCTCACTGGTGTCAGTGGCTGTGATGTCGCACCACGGGTGCCAGCTGAGAAACCCTGGGGCCACCCAGGAGGAGACGGGGCAGCCTCATCACCCTACGGGCGCTCCACACCGGTACAAAGCACAGCGCCGCCTTTGCACCAGACACAGGCACTGAGCACCTGCTGACACGCAAACACGTAATAGGGAATTACCCTGAGGTTTCTGCTGATTACCCAGGAAAATACCAGCTGGAGTTACAGACATTTCTGAAAAGCTTACTAGGTACTTACGGGTGCATCCACGGACAAAACCTAACCCAGAGAAACCCAGCAGTCAGTCATTTGCAAATGGTGGGTTTTGAGCTGCAAAAGGCCACTAATACTCAAAGGTAACAAACTTAACACTGCAATCCATTATTATCAGCTATTCACTGTAGATGTAAATAGTGTGAGCTTACACTTTTCACACCATATTTTTACTCAATACCTGCCAAAGACTGCAGCCAAAATGCTGTCAAGACTCTGTTCTTTTCAGTTTTGATTCCTTGAGAAAGAATCTGAGGGAAAAACATGACTAGGACTCCTTTAAACAAACTGAAAAATTATGCACTCTTACAAATGAATAGAAGAGAAATAGACAGTGAAAGGAAATGTCATCAAAATCCCAGGCTCCCAACAGTCACAGAGATGTGAACAATCCTCTGGTAACTCTATAGCTGCATCAAAAGCAAGCGAGCAAGCTGCAGGCAATATCACTGAAATGATTACTCAATTCCTCTTGGAAGTTTACATCTAATTCATGTCTTACATGCCCTATGCTCCATGTTCTGCAACAGGTAAAAGAAAACTCAGCCATGTGTTCCCATTCTAATTACAAACCCAGCCCTTTCAACTTATTCCTGGATGACTTAATCATGCTGGGAGACTGAGCAAAGATGACAGATGAATGTGAGCATAAGAAATACACAGTTGTTAATCTGAACCTTTCCTCTGCGCTGAGTGACTGTGAACTCCTGCTACGATCAGCAGAAGCAAAATGACCAGGGGACCCAGGGGAGGCCTGCTCATGGTTTCAGGACTTGTGTAGTACTTTGCATTGCCATAGAAGCTGCACAACTCACCATATTTGGTATATTTTTCGTTATAAAACCCCTAAGAGATAAGTTGTGTGCCATTTTGCAGAACATGAATTGAGGCATAGAGAGTAACTGAACAATTTACCCGAGGGCGCACGGGAAGACATGCCATAGCAGGAGACTGAATGTTGATGTCCAGAGTCTTTGGCTTGTTTGCCAAACACAAGCCTATTCTCCACATCTAATCCGTGCCCAAAGGCACGTGCAGTCCAGCAAGAAACAACAGAAAAGCAGAGGCATAGAAACGTTTAAAGCCACCCTCTAGCTGTAACCATCAATGGTCCAACTCAGATCACTCTGACACGCAGTGTGGTGGTATCCTGGCTAACGAACAGAGCTCCTTCTAAAGAAGGACCATAGCAAGAAAAGCAAAGGGTTATTTTGACCTTATTCAGAATATTCCATCAAACATCCATTACCACCTACACCACAACACTCAGGATGAAATTGAGATCTCCTAGCAGGTTGACAATAGAGTGTCCCAGGCCCTTCTCCTTGGGATGGTAGGAGATGGCTCTCTATTTCATCACTCAGACCAAAGCCCATGGGTTCAGAGGTATTTAATCTCTCTGCAGTGTGTCTGAGCTTTTTCTTTACCAATGATGACTATTCAATAAAACTTTGTAACTGCAAATTCGTATCCACAAAATAAATCAACATTAACTGCACAGTCTAAGTATGTGAGCATTCTGGCAACCAATTGAAAACAGAGATGTTCCTACTCATAGCTCCATGGCAGTGAAAACCATGACAAACTGAGGAAGATAAGTTCAGAAAGTAAAATCTCACACTAATACTCATATGGAAATGATTTTTTCAAAACGCTGTGGTATTGCAAACCCAGCCCAATAAACAGCAAGGTCACTATAGCATTGTTCATCATGGCATCTCCTGTAAATTTCAATTTATTCAGCATTTTTGACTGCCAGGCCACTATTTGCTTTTCAGTACTAAAAGTTAATGTTAACAGCTGAACAAAAGTGTCATCGTCAGTCACCATTAATTATTTCTATTGGTTCTAAAACCCAGGAATTAGGCTATATAGTCCTGAGTGCTGCAACCTTACCTATAGAATAGTTGCCCAAATACCAACATGGAACATTGCATACTTCCTACTTACGATAACAAAAAATAACAATTTTATTAGTTACTAATGCTGTGAGAGACTTTATCTGTGTGTTTGTTTCTCAATGCAAACATAAAAGCTTATTGTTGCTACAGGACACTACAAAAAAAAAAAGGAATCAACAGTGGGCAAGAAAATAAGTTTAGTTTGTGTTGTACTTCACAGTAGTGCACACACAGCATTATAAAATCCATGTTCAAAAGGAGCTATTCACACCTGAACTCAGCAGAGGTGAATTACAGGACTCAGCACATCTCTTCCACCTTCCCCATTTGAGAGCAGAGGGATCCTGGAGAATTCATAAGTGCATCTCAGAAGATGACAGTTCACTGTCAGAAAATGACTGTCAAACTGTCACTCCAGACTATCTGGAGACTGCATTGTATTGCCAGGAGAGGAACACAGCCGGGTTAATAACGCTATTCCAGGGGCACAGTCTTTAAAGCAAACTTGGCTCTTCATTCACTCTCTTTAAAAGTTCTCTGCAAACAAAACTGATAAAAGATTCCTTTTGTGCTTGTAAAGCATATTACAGAGGGACAAGCATTAAATAAAGAAATCTAAGACTTAAGTAAAGCTTTGCTTAGAGAGTGCTTTGCTGGAGTGATTTTCTGGATTACAATCTTCCATCAAAATCAACACCCTAGTTAAAATATTGTTGTTAATGGAACAAGCTCCCCAGGGAAGTGGTCATGGCCCTAAGCCTGTCAGTGTTTAAGAAGTCTTTAGACAACGGTCTTTGATATATGGTTCAACTTTTAGGTTGCCCTGTGTGGAGACAGGAGCTGGACTCAATGGTCCTCACGGGTCCCCTCCAGCTCAGAATATTCTATGATTTTACACATCATTGGGCAAAGATAAAAGTACCCACGACAACTATGTTTAAAAAGCATGCAAACTTGTCAGTTTAGAAGGACATATAGTGGTTTTCTTGAGAACCTGTTGGAGATGCACTGGATATTTCTCTGGCTAGAGACAAAGCTATGAGCAAATGCATACAATCAACTTAATAGGCAGGAACAATTACACAAAAAAAGTCCTGAGTGAAGGCTAAACTTGGTCCGCTTGGAGATTACATAGATATAATGCAGTAATGAGCAAAAGTGACCAAAAAAAAAGAGACACTCTGATGTCTCTAACCATTCATCCAACACTGAGCAAAGTGTGAAAGCTGATCATGTTTAAGTGGTTAGGAGGATCTAGAGCCTGGATGAGCATGCCTGAAGCTATCAGCTAGACAAGCAAGGTGGGAAGAAGCATCCCTCTCCTCATACTCTAGCTTTTTGCACGGGGGGAATTTTTCAGCTATTGCCATGCCAACCATCCTTTTGGCTTGCACACCCTTATACAAGACATTTTATCTGTTTTCCAATGGTTCCTAATCCAGGAAAGGACTTAAGCATGTGCTTAACCTTAAACACATACTAAAGTCCTATTGAAGCAAAGAGGGAAGCATATGCCCTGGCTTAAGAATCAGTGCCAAAGCAAGGAGAATGATTTGAGTGGTTTTGGAAACAACTTTGTGGTTTTGTTTTTCCCTCCCTTGCACAGAGACATAAGCACTGGCTGACTCCCTGGAAAGAAAGGGAGCATGCTGCAAGCTCTGCTGTTGTCCCAGGAACTCCAGTGGTAAAACCTAGATATTCTGCTGGGCCAGCGATGATATGCGCCACTGCCAGTGCAGACAGGTGGCTAAAACCTGCCTTAAAGTCCTTTGTGAGCAGCATCATAGGTATAATTTCAATGCCTCATTACTTTTATTGTGCTTTTATCACAAACTGCAACGGCCCAGGAAGCCTTAAGTAGAGTTTGGAAATACTCAGGGATGAGGACTACATGCTGTTTGAAGATTGGGGCCATATTACTTCCAGTGAACCTAACCTGTGAGAACCATCAGAGTTCCTTCTCTGTTAACTGGAAAAACTAGGCTGTTACTATATTTTTCACTCAGTGAGCTCATTACTGAGCATGGGGCTGGTACCACACAGGGAGAGGCAAAGGGATGTCCCAGGAGCAAGAGGAGCCAGCTGTGTCTGGTGAGCAGGAGGCATCAGCTTCATCTGTAGCAAAGAGAGGTAAAGTATTGCTGCTACCAAACAATTCACATGTGTGATTGTGCAAAGGGCAGAGGACTTCTTAGTTATCTAGGCAGCCTTAGAATAAGGCTACAGTGACAGGTAGATCTCACACTAGCCTTTCACAGAGGTGCGAGCTTATCACAGTCACAACAAGCAGAATTCATCTCATCACAGCCCTGGTATCAGTGGGGGTCCTGGATATGCATTTTTTCCTCTAATGTACCTCTGCCATCTAATTAATTAGCAAATAATTAGCCTAAATTTTGGCAGGTCTTCAAGTGGTTGCAGCTTTCTATAGTGAGTAGGGTTTCCTAACCGCTCATTGCTGTCCTCTCACTGAAATGCATAGTAAAGCATGGGCAAACATAAGGTTTAAATGAGGGACTTAGTAGCATCAGGGGTGGGCCAGGGCTGAGCACCCTCCAGAGACCCACCCACTGATGCGGGCAGTCAGGGATCAATCAGTTCTTCCCTATACATTGTGGCAAACACTTACACGCCCCACAAGGGGCCTTGTTCACTGATAAATACCAGATTGCCTCAACATGGCTGTTCTGGGGCTTACATTTCCTGAAAAATGCAGCTTTTATTAAAGATAATTAAGCACTGTTTTCTTTGGGGTGAGTCACTGAGCTGCATCATGTACTGCTTTCACATTTTGGAAGATCAGTATGATGATACCAGGGAAATATAATCATTTTGATTACCACAGCAAGAGCAAGGGCAGCAAGTTCTGATCTTAAATTTCACAATGAACATCTATTATTACTCCCATATTAACAAAGCAAAGCCCTGAACATGTTCATTTGTTACTCAGGGCTCCTCGGGAATATTGGAATAACTATTGTTCCATCCCACTTGCTAGATACTACAGCTTTGCAGTTCACCAGTTCAAGACAAATTCATATTGACTTTGAGAAGCTATTAGGATATTTTAGCCAATTGTCTTCTAGTAAGAAGTAATCACTTGTGAACAGCAAGGATTAAACTCCATCTTCAGTGAGGTCTAAGCATCTTTTTAGGCACTTTTTCAGGAACACCACATTGGAGGAGAAGCCAAGATTCATAAGCAGTCTTGTAAAAGAAGGTTTTGCATCATCAATAAAAGTTTGCTGAAGTTAACAAAGACTTTGCTGCCATTTATTCAATGCAGCCAAATCTTCATCACCTTTTCAGCAGCACGGGTGGGATTCACCTCCAGCCATTCAGAGGAAGGAGACACTGCCAGCTTAAGGGACATCCACCTTAAACACAAAGGCAGTTCTCCAGGGTTCTGGTTCACATCTGAAATGCTTCTGAAACAGTGATGTGGAGGTGTTATGACAAAGTAGGTGCATAAATAATTTGGCTTACATTTCAGTTAAGATTGCTAGCTAATTCACTGGCAGATGTAGGCACTCTGGGTTATAGGTACACTACAGTCCACCCCCCTCAGCTCAAAAGCTGCACCAAAGTCAATGAAATAAGCTAATTAACAGCATCTGAAGATCTGGCCCTCCATTCTTCGTTTCTGTCTTCAGTTTTACTTGGTTGAATTTCTATTAATGTCAAGATCTTGTGCCTATTGCAAAGAAAAAAAATCTGCCTATTAAGAGGAAGTAAAAGTCTTAGGCATCAAAAATGATCAAGCAGCCATTCAAAGCCTTGCAGAGGCTCTGCTGGAGGATTTTCTTGTAATTTGTTAACACATATTTCATTCCCTGAGAAGAAGGTCTCTCACTTTGGTGGCTAAATATAGCTCAGACCTATAAAACTTGCAGAAAATACGCTAAATCCAAAATAATAAAGCAGTAGATTCAATTCCATTTGCATTTAGGTTTTCTGAAATTTCCATGGTCTGATCTCCAGCTGATAAAACAGGACTATGACCATCTGTTTGAGAAGAATCTGCTCCGTAACATGAAAATTAGCTGTAGTTAAGGAAAGAATGAACCTCAAGACCATAATTCTATTTTGCAACATATGTAGCAGCTCACAACTTGTAGCAGTACACATCTTCTGAGCATGATCTGTTTCCAGCTGAGGAAGCTGTTGTAGGATTGTTACGGAAAGCTAGATTCTTGGTTCCTTCTCCTTGCATGTTTAGATTTCAGAGGACTTCAGGGCTTTGCAAGTCTTTGAAACAATTGACTGATTGCTTTTTTTCTTTAAGGTAGCTAGAAAATGGAAGAGTGAAGAATCTTCTAGAAAAATAATTATAGTTGTTCTTAATTATTACAAAAACTATGAAGACATACAGAAGAGTGAGATTCTTGTGGGAAACTATGAATTCTCTCTAAAACTTGATTACCTACAAAATGCATCTCTGTGACAAAGCTTTTCAAATGAGTGTGATTAGTTTCCACAAGGTGAAATCACAAGGATTTCTCAATGGGTTGGTTTCTAAACTAATTTTTATTCCTAATATCTGCAATAAATTATTTTGACCATTTTCTGAGTTCCAGGCTGCCACAAATTATACAAATCATACTACTGGAATAAAGCATTTTAAAGCTTATCATTCCTACAGGCTATTTTGATTATTTTATTCAACTAAACTTAAACAGGAGAAAAAAAAAAAAAAGAAAAAAACAAAACCAAAACCAAGCACAAGGGAAACTCTTGTGTGGTTTAAAGCCATATTCACCTGGTTTCAGCTCTTTGTCCTGAGTCAAAGCTATACTCATTAACTTGAAGCAATAAACTCAAACTTTAACATATTTGGGTTGAATTTGACTCAGAGTCTTGGCAGCATCCCTGGTAGGGTATTATCCACAACCTTATTTGGCTTTCACAGATGTACAGTGATTTAGAGCTCCATGGACAATGCTAGTGCTTTTGAGATAGCCCAGGTATATTTATTTTATATAAAAGCACAAATACTAGGCTGCCACAGCCTCACCAAGTGTGTCCTGACAGGGCCAGCATTTACATTGAAGCCCCACTGTATAAATACTGGGAAGTCTTTCTGTGATGAAGGAAGGCTAAAAGGAAAGGACAAATGGGTCATCAACTTCTAAATAAAATGCTGGATTTTCTTAAAGATGCATGAGTATGCAAAGGACATTTATCAGTAGGAGGGACTTTGTAAAACCACTTGCCTTGCTACCATCCTGTTTGAGTATGAACTTTTTAGATCTACTGTGCATGCTACAAAGCCTCTGCCTGTTGAAAAGCAAAACCAAGTCCTTCTTACTAGTGTTCCCTGAATTTCTGAACACTTCTTTGCCTCAGCTTTCCTCCCCAGCCCCTCAACTGCAAACCAAGGTTACATTACTGTCTCAGTGCTGCCTGGTCAGACACAGGTCACTGTGGTAAAAGAAGTATTTACAGTTACCGCACAGCAATGTCCAAGACAGTGCCATATTCCCCTTTATTTAAAGCAGGAAACGATTTCTGAAGTGTTGTGGCATCTCACAAAAGCAATTCAGTTGTCAGCATTGGATATTCTATTGTATTCTCCAAACCTTGATAAGAGCTCCAATAGATTCAGTGAAAATTCCCTGGAGTACATGTCTGAGAGCATAGAAATGTAATTTAAATGCTGTTAGCTGATCTCACATCATTTGTGAGAGAACTCTAGATTAAGTGATAGGGCACTACTTGCTAAATGAAAGCCAACTTCTGCCAATAATCATAAAAATATAATCGTGCAAGTGTTTAATAGAAGTCCCAGTAGCTAAAGGAGAAAAAACCAGACTGTAATCCCATTGCAAAGACTGGGTGGAGGCACACTCTGCAGCTCAGTAAGCACAGTTGCTGCTGGGTTGATGCAACATCCCCAAGATACTGTGTCCCATCATTGCCAACTCATCACAGCAAACACCGCTCTGAGCATCAACACGTTACACCTGGGTGTTGCAGACAGTGACTGCCGGTAACCTACAAACTGCCCGGCTGTGTTCAGAAGTCCCTGAGACTGTGGGTAGAAAAGAGGCACCCGAAAGCCGAGGCCAGTCATTAACGGCCGGCAGGATTGCTGCATCCTAGCAAAACCACGGCCCCAAGCCCTCGCCGCCCCACTGTGCGAGCCCCTCCGGCGCCCATGGCCCTCAGTAAGCCAGGCTCTGCGCTGCCTGGTCCTTCTCCCAGGGATGGAGCACAGCCCTTTTCCACCAGGCTCTCCTGCAGCCCCCAGGGAGAGCCAGAACCCCCCATAGCCGCTCGCTTTGCAGGGGGAAACCAGCACCTCACCCTTTCTCTTGCTGTTCTCTTCAGTGTGCTTTCCACAGAAATGCTGTGTAATTTCACAGCAGCAGATATCACGGACACAGCACCTTTTATGCAAATATTAGGCAAGGCTCACACCACCCAACATCTGAACTTGCAAATGCAAAGCTCTTACTCCAAAATGCTAGTTTGAGTTATTTTGTTGACATGGCAAAAAAACACAATATCATGCAACACACAAAGGCAGCCAAAACAAGTATCTACAGGAAAGATTTACAAAATAATTTTCACTCATGGCAAAACTGAAGAAAATCCCAACTCCCACGGTACGCATATAAAATGACCAGTTCCAGAAATAAATTACTATCTCTGCTTGCATGCTCTGTTCTGTATACTTATATTGCTTGCCAAGACTTTTTAGAGAAATGTTTATTTTAAAAATATGCTGATTCATCAACGCTGATTTTTTATGTAGGGAAAAAGGTCAGTTATGACAAATTGCCAGTTTCAATATCCAATTCAAAATCCAGTTTCAATAGTCTAAATGAAAAGTTCTAGTTTTTTATTCAAAGCCAGTTTTTTACTATGAAAATGTGATCACTTATAGTAAAAATGTAACATAAAACAAAAAAATTAAATTCAGAACAGAATATTTTAAAATATTCCAAGCAAGTCGTTACAACTGACTGCCTTAATTTTTTTTTTATTTTCAGTGGTTCAACACATCCTAACCGTACATCCAGAAATCTGGATGGTGGTCTTAAATCTTTTCTTACGATTTTTTCCCTGCAGCATTCTTCTAAGTACCATCAATAGCTGTCAAAGCTTCCTATTAGCACAATTCAGACAAACACAGAGGGCTCGCGATGCAGGTAGTCAAGCCAGACACACCAAGGCAGTCACATCCCCATGTGTAACAAGCCTGAGTACCTGCACTGACAAAAATTTCCCATTTACAATGCTCCTTACGTCGTCCTCTGCTAATGCTCCATCACAGCATGCTACACAGGAGACAGCACTCTGAAACCCCCTTTGGATGTAACAAAGAAAGTTTATTTTGCCTCCCTCAAGCACTTATTCTGTTCACTTAGTAACAGCCTTATGCCAGACGATGGTTAATTAATATTTGCTCCTTCTTTCTTACTCTCGTCTATCCTTTTCTCTCCTTCCTGCAGGCAGCACGGAAGGTTAGCCGGGCTCCCCAGGGAGCCTGCCCCTCCCGGGGTCACCCCCGCCATGGCCTGCAGCCCCCCTCGCCCACAGCAGGGCCGGAGAAGAGGGTCCTCGCCTCTGCGGTCCTTCCCGGGGCGAGGGGCGGTGGGCACCGGGCAGCCTGCCCTGCTGGCGTGGACACTTGCCCGCTGCTGGAGTACTTCTTGGCTCCTTGCTAGCAAGGAAATGGGCACCTTCAGGACATTTCTACCACTGAGGTGATCGTACAAAGTGCTTTATAGCTTTGTAAAATTACACCGTGTTATTAAACACTGTGCAGCATGTGTTGTCCCAAACCCGCAGCAGCAGCAGCAGCAGCCCAAGGACAGGAGCCTAGACTAGACTGTAATTTGCTTCTGCATTTTAATCAAGAAGTAAGACTTAATCAGCCTTTCTTATCATTTCCCACTCAAACAGCATCATGGAGGCTCTAACGGCATTCACCAAAGTTTTCTTCTACAACTTTGCTTTAAACCAAACCAAACAAAAAAAAAAAAAAAAAAGAAAGAAAACCAAGGAAAGGAGGCATGGGATATGTTTGCAGGTCCAGGTTTTCAAGGCAGTTAAACTCTTTCTGCATTAAAATCCCCACGTTACTTTACTCAGCAGAGCAGGGAAGATCCCTTTGTTCCTGGGGAAAACAACAACTGGGATTACTTATTTGTTCTCACTGTCTGTGAGGCACCCCACTGACAAAGCACACTTACCTACCCCTGAATACACGCACCTGGAAAGGACTATCCCACACTACCCATACTGAAACACGCCCTTTGCTACCCGCAATGATCAATACCAAATGTCAGAAAAAAAGACATGAAGGAATTAAATTAGAAAAAGGCAGTAGTATAGAAAAGGTTTCTAGTGCACAAGATACACTTTCACACTCTAACAAACATTTTACTTCCAAAGGACAGCAATTTGGAAAGCTCAGAACATTATGTAAGGGACATAGCCAAGAGAAGGATCATAAAGTTAAAAAGTCTCTGTTAATCAATGACAAATTTAGTACTTGTTGCTACAATTACAAAGATAATAGTTCCTTTATGTCAGTGCCTTTGGTTTTGCAGCTGTAAAATAGCTTTGAAATTCAGCATTTCAAGTAACAGAAATTAATAGGAGGTCATTTCTACCAGAGAAATTTTAGGGGCCCATCCTCTCTAATCATCATTAAAAACTAAATCCACAGGAGAAGAGGCACTTTACTGATTGTCAAGTGGAAGCTATTATTCATTTGATGAAGCTCTTGGCACAGTGCCATTTATTCTGCTGTAGAGCCTGCTGGTTGCTCTACTTCATCTCATGCAATCAAGGTTGTTTCTGCCTGCCAAGAGTTATTTATAGAGTGGAAAAAAAACCCAATATGCTCTCTTGCTTCAAAAACAAGTTTCAAACTTTCTAACTGAACAACAGCTCCCCTACTCCCCAATGACATTCTTTTATTTTGAGCCCCATTTGTACAAAAACAAAAGCACATTCCTAGATTTCATCCTCCCTAAAACATGGAAACAATTCCTGTACCATGCACATTTTCACTGAGAAATCAGCCGATTTTCTCAAGTTAAGATTCTGCATAGCCACATACCTCTGACAGCATGCAGCCAGTTTCACCGCATGTCAGCCCTCTTGGCCCCTGTCAGTCAGTGTCAAAGGGGATGTGCAGAAGAAGTACCTCCTTTGAGGATCACCTTCACTGATGCAATTCAGCTATACCTAAAGGGTGGGGAAATTGTGTTGGTGATGGACACACTTTGCCTGTCGTCACTAAGCTGCCAGGATGAGGAGGTGGATGAGGCATTTGGGCTGAGGGAGGATGAATTTCTATCCAAAGCTTGGTTCTCCAGTGTCCAGATCATGTGTGATCTTTACACTCACGCAGAGTTTGCCACTGTGTTGTGGAAGGGGTTTATGTCCCCTTCAATGCGCAAATGACCATAAAGTCCTAAGCAAAAGTATAAAGCCTGTTTTTGACCTCAAGGCTAGTTTAAATCAGGAATCCTGACATTCTTGAACTGAAATACATGGAATCAGAAACAGTCTTTAAAGTGAATGTAGTAAAACACCACTAGTGTCAAGTTTGTGCATGAACCCAGAAACAGCTCTTTAAAGTTTCTGTAGTCTTTAAGAGCATTCCCATATAAAGCTCAGACTAAACACCTTAAAAAGGGAGAAAGTTAATTTCACACACAGTAAAAGTAGAAGTCTCACAAGTGCTCAAGAAGCAGAACTATGAGCATGCAACTGAATAGTTTTACAGCTGAATTCTAGTTTATTCAGTTCCGTGAAACAGAAAGCAAACTATGGTCATTTTCACTCCCAAAAATATTGTTAATCCTCCATCTCCAGAACTATTAACCAGTCCCTTTAAACAGACAGGGTTGTTTAGAGTTTACTCATTGCAGCTCTAATACCTTCACTTAACACAGAAGAGCACCTTACTCCATTGCTGTTTTCCCTGGTATCACACAATTATTCCCTGAACAAAATATCCATCACTGGTATGCCCTTCCCTCTTCACCTTAGGACTTCATACCTAATAAACAAAGCACAACTTCTGCAGGAGCCTCCTTCACCCCTAAAGCAAAACTCTGATTGTTCCCTAATCCTCCATGCATGAAGTGTCTCCAGTGTCTGATTTACTGATTTGAATGGGTAATAGAGCAAAGGCAGGGGCAGGCTCAGCTGTGTGCAGACAGCGAGGGATCAGTGCAGCAGCTCTTCAGGTAATCCTGGCTCACAGCTTTCTTGTTGGGTTTGCAAACTTTGTGTGGGGACTAACAAAGATGATTAAACTGGCCCTGTTTCTAAGCTTTTATTATTATTATCATTTAACGAACAGCACAGACAAAAGGGATCTGAATGCCGATCATCATTTCCTAAATAAAATACCAACCAAATGCAGAAACGCTGTTTTCTAATGGGTTCTATTCCTTTCCTTTTGATCAATATAAAATTTGTGATAGTTTAGTGGACCTTTAGTTAAACAGAACTCATAAGACATACAGAGAGCTACTAACAACAAACTGCTATTGTGAGACTGCCAGAAAATCCCTTCAGTAAAGAAAATGTTGAGCCACTGTTAGCCAATTTCCTAGGGATTTTATACATAATAAGCAAAGTACGTTAGGAGCTCTTGATTTAACAAAAAACCCTGAATTATGCGTTTGTGTAATGACAAGTACTGTAGGCAACATTTACACAAGTATGCAAATTTTATGTAAAATCTAGTTTGCATATGGTGAAATACCCATCCCCCATATAGAAAATGGGATAATTCCAGGGAAGAAATTTCAGCAGGTACTACCTTCTGCTGCATGGTAAGCACCACACAGCTTGATCAAAAAACCACAGGTTTCTAAAATAACCAGCAAAACCATTGTTCTAACTGGTATGTCAAAAAAGATGTATAAATCACTGGAAAATCATGTGTGGTTTGAGGATTATGTCTCCGAGCTGGTTTTCCCATTGGATGACATGCCAAACCCTGGACACCAAAATGGGTTATGCTGAAGAGCAAATACCAGTCATTAACTTTCCTGTGGTTTAATAATTACACCTCTTCCTGGGGATGTGATTAAACCACACACAGCATTAGAAAACAGAGGGAATTAAGTCAATATGCCTCAGAGCTGAAGAGTAACTGAATGTGTATAGTAAAAAAAAAGCTGGATCAGATGGCTGGATGTGTATTTTCAAGGTCTGTACAGCAGTGCAACACACGAATGCAATAAGAATAACATCATTACCAGATGTAACAGCATTCTCCCCCTCCACAAGGGAAATGCAGCATTGCATTACAGAAAGACATGAGGGGCACCATGATCAGCAAAGACCTGACCCCCCACCATGAGCCCTGGCTCTTTGAATGGAAGGATGACTCCTTGCCAAAACATTTCGGTCCACTATTTGCTTCAGCACCAGTGCTGTGTTTTTATATTCCTTCCTGGAACACAGGGAAAAGGCACCTGAAATGCCTGGCAGGGTACTGCTGCTTCTTAAAAGCCTAAATACAAACTGAAGCCTGTGGAAAGAAACAATGGGTCCAAGGACAAACTCCCTCACCCCACATACATGCCTGGCTGAAGACAAGTTGACTGTTCAGCCATTCGTATTCTCTTCCACTTTACTTTGACTTTAGCATTATAGTGTTAGCAACATTTCCAATCAATATAGTATTACTACATTATATAATGATTCATGTGGCACTGTAAGGTGCCATAAGCCACAAGAAATAGCATTTCTGAAGAACTGCATTAAACAAAGACTCTCCTATTTCTCCAATTTTTAACTGGAGTAAGTCCAGGAAATTCACTCGAGTTACTTCTGGGTGGGAAGTAAGAAGGGGGGGGGGAACAGTTTCTCTGTTTCTCTCCCTGCCTGTAAGACAAAGTTGTACAGCACCCTCTCAGTGGGACACAGATACTTACCAAAGCATCTACAATGGAAATAATACATTTAAAGTGTGATACTGGCAGGGAGAGCTTTCCAACCCCACTCTGACACTTGCCTAATCCTCCCCATGTTTCTCTCAGCCCACTTGCTTTCCAACCCACGGCCTTGCCTTTGAGACTGAAGATTAGCTTTGCAGCAGGGGAGGTTGTAGGTGGGAGGACCACTCATTCTCCAACAGCACTTGGCTCACATTGGGTAGCTATACCACATTCCCCCAGAGAGAGCAGCTGGTGATTATCGATCTGGTCTGGATCTGAACCAGTGACCAGGAGAGAAGGGACCTTGTTGGGCTGTTGTTTGCCAAGCCATCCAGTGCTTCTTAATCTGAGCAGAAGTTTTGCTGCCAAATGTTTGCGGACCTCAGTGAGTGCAATTCTTAATTTTTTAAAACACTCGTATTACTGAAAAGATAACTGTTCTAGCAGCAAATTTTCTTAAAAAAAAAAATTAAGAAAAGATAGTCATGTGAGTATTACTTTCCCTTCTCTGGAGAAGACAGCATTCATAACAGCTGGCAGAATTTCATGTAAGCAAAAAAGTAGCAAATTCAAATAGGCAAAAATTAGATATTTGCCTCTAAAAACCTTCCAGCTTTATCAGACTCACTGTTAATACGTAATAAAAAGTATCTTCAGGCTGAGTGCAAATTTCTAGGTGGGGACAGCTCTTTTCCTAATAACAAGTTTTTGCCCACTGACCATGCTCTCTGAACACATGTCCGGAGGGGATGGGAAGAGGACTTGTTCTAAAACCATTCGCAAGCAACAGTAACAAGCCAAAGAGGTTTGGCAAAGTTTAGGACGATGCTGGCTCAAGAGGCCAAATTAATTGGCTTTGATGGAGTAACATCAGGGAGGAATTTAAGACTAAAACATTTCAGTTGTGAGTCATTTAGGCTCCAATGCCACCATCTGGTTTTGGACAGTTCTGTAACCATTACTGCTCAAGGCTGCGCTTCTGGGAAAAGCGTGGCAGCGTTGTGCCAGAGCAGGCAACAGCAGAGTCCTATGGCTGGCCAAGGGCTGTTTTCAGCTCCTGGGGCAGGGGAAACGACAAAAGTGACAAAGTTTTCATTTTCTTTCAACATTTTTCTTCAATAGTTTTGGGGGTTTCTTTGAAATACCCAAGGAGAAGACATTCCATCTTTCAATCACTTGAGAAATCATTTTCCACTTAGTGGTAACAGCCCCAGAACTTAAGCGTAAGTGACTATTCCCTGTGTAAACTTCCACTTTAGCAGAGGAAAAAAATGGAAGAAGATGTTCTCCCCCCCAAAATTATTTTGAACAAATAATTTCAAACAGTTCTAGCTAATTTCTTGCTCCACTTTCATAATAGTGCTCAGATACAGACTTGGGATATGAATGCACCTTGCCCAGCACCTCTTGGCACCTGGGCTGGAAGGAGTCTTGCATGCCACTCACCATAACATAGCCAGGATGAGCTAAGGCAACAGGCCTGGCATTTGCCCAGATGCTCCCCGGTCAGCAACTGAGTCACCAAAGCCTCTGGGACAGCAGTTTTCTGAACTGAGGCACTACCCCTCACACCCTTCTGCAAAAATCACTCATATTACTAGTCTGCATGAGGCTGGCTGCCCATTTCTGATTATGCAATACCACTACAGTCCTGCATACCAGTCCCTCTGGGAGATCTCCATAGATGATAATACAGCCCTCAGAAGAGGCTGACAAGATCAGCACATCCAGCCCAATGACCATGTCACTTTCTTGCCCTAAGCATGCTCCTTCTCACAGAACCACAGACTGGCTGAGGTTGGCAGGCACCTCTGGAGATCATCTGGTCCAACCCCCCTGCTCAAGCAGGGCCATCCAAAGCCAGTTGCCCAGACGCATGTCCAGTTGGATTTTTAGTATCTCTAAGGATGGAGACTCCACAAAGAAGGAATAGGATCCTTCTTTAAGCAAAAGATACCATGTTAGCCTGGGATGACCTGTCTTCGCTAAATTCATGCTGTATTTTAACCCATTTGTCATTTACCTCCACACTTTTCATCATCCTTTCCAAAATAAAGCTACTTCTGCTCTGTTGGTTTGGTTGACAAGCCAGCAGCCATCAACCACGTCCTCTGCACCCCTCCTCATTCTGCCCAGGGGTTACATGACCACTAGTCTCTGATCACACAGCCTCAGCCAGGCAGTTTTACTAAAACACATTGCATCAGTCTGCTGGAGGGAGGTGGTAAGTGATTGCCTTTGCATCACTTGTTTTTTCTTTTTTTCCTTCCTCCCTTCACTTAAACTGTCTTTATCTATACCCTCTGGTTTTTCTGGGTTTTGGTCTTCTGACTCTCTCCTCCATCCCACTGCAGTGTGAGGAGGAGTGAGCGACAGGCTGGTAGGTGCTTAGTTCCTGGCTGGGGTCAACCCACTGCAGACTGACTCTAATGCAGGTCTTTTTCCCTATCGTTTTGTCTCATTAGCCATCCAGCATCTGCCCACAAGGCTGAAATAATATTTATGGGAAACTTGGACAAAGCGTTAGTTTATTATATCAGTATATGATCAATATATTTAAAATAGATTATCTTTTAAATTACCTTTTACTTCTTTTTCCAGTCTCAGTGCAGACTTGATCGAAGAAACTTTGAATTTTCCTCATAAAAATATAGCTCACATAGCCTTTGATAATCTTCACTTTATCTTGCACTTTTTATCTCTAAAGCACAACTTTTTTATTGGATTGATATTTTTTCTTTTCATTATAGGGTCTTTACTTATTCGTAATGTCCTTTTGAGATATTTATCCAGTTCAGACTGGAGTCATTGCCCACATCATTTTTTTCTCTGTCTGCCATACAGATTCTGGATAGTTTTTACACCTTTGATTTAAAGAAATTCCAAAGCTCTTCCACATGCAAAAAAAACCTAGAGACCAACACAAGCAGAAATATCTGGACTCTGTAATTATTAGTAGCATTTGCTCTTCGATTTATATCTGGAAAGTTGAGAGTGTCCCACAATGATACAATTACTGGTACTACTTATCTCTCTAATAACATTGCTGAGATCTCTCTCCATTTCCAAATCCAACCCTGAGGGCCTACAGCAGACACCCAGCACTACCCCAGTAAAGCCTCTTATATCATCCTTTCCCAAAATGATTTTGCCTCAGACTAATTCTGGTTTCTATACACATCAGCCCTTCTTTGTTCTTTATAGTCACCAGGTCGTTAGTGTGCAGCGCTGTCCCAGATAAACACATGCACACACGCTCCCCAAGGGATGAGAACTTGCTACCACATCAGTCCCAAGCCAGCTGCTCCTGTTTGCTGTTCCCAGACTTCTGCTGTGAATTTGCTGGCTCTCCTGACCACTGACTTCAAGACTGAGTTCTAGGAGAGAATACAACGGGTGGAAGAATGAGAGGGGTCTCACTGCCCAAGTTGGTACTTTCCACCAGCTGGCATTGCAACACCACTTCTGGCAAAACCATGGCTATGTATAAAACTCAAGGCCCCTATTTATGTGACATGTAAGTAGGACTGAGATCTCTTCAATATTTAGAAGTGGTTTCCTGGCTGGGTTATTTCTATTTACAAAGTTGCCCTAGTAAGGAAATATTTTATTGTGTTTTGATGTGCGCAGACAGTAGCCATGAAAGAATCATAATACAGAAATGGGAGAAAATGCTGGTGGTGAAAGCACCGTAGATATGCATTGTTTCACTGGCAGCAAATAGAAATATTTTGGACCAGATGCATCTGTTGTGTCACTTATTTAAATTGTAGGGATTGTACCAGGAGTAAAATGAGTCATATCCCTAGCATTACTGATGTATATTTTACATTACAAGAAGACCCAAAGGCACACCAGTCTATTTGACAGACTGGTCTATTATTTAAAAAATTATAAATGTAATATAAATAAATATAAATTATAAATATAAATTATAAATAAATAGATGTCTGTTTGATAGAAACTTAATAAATACATCATTTTTAATGAAGATATGTCTCTGAAATTCCTCTGACTACTGAAGCAGAAATGCAATTTATCCTATCTTGAGACCCTAACCAGGGGACTTTAAAAAAAAAAACAATTTCACTGAATACAACAGTCATTTCATGCCCCTTATTATCTAAATCATATGGACTTAAGGCATAAGCAAGGGCATAACCAAGGAAGAGTATGTAGCTCAAATGCTTTGACTATAATGAGTGAGCTGCACGTTGTATTGTCTTAATCTGAAAGAGACTGAAAAATTAAATTAAAGGCATGTTTCATGTTTTAAGTTTCTTGCAAGAATCAGACTCCTCTAAAATTTAGTTGCCTTCTCTACTGTCAGTACCTCCTCTACCTGGACTGCCCTCACTGTCGCCTTAATTTGCAAAATACCCACTAATCACAGTTAATGAGACCACTAAGGTAACTACAGTTTATTAGAGGATGTCATCTTTAACCAGTCATCAGGCCACATCATAACTTCTATGTCCTGTAATTTACTCTGCCAAATGGCAAGATTAATTAGCAGTGACTGTCATTGAAGGGGAGGCAAACACAATTATTCCTGGAAAAGTCACCCACCGTAGGACCCACACTGATCAGATTTATCTGCAGATGACTCGGTGCTTGAAAACACGAGAACTTGCAGTGATACACCACAGGTGACACACATCTACGTTTCTCCCAATACAGTCATTTTAAGGGCTACCCCTTGTGTTCAGTGCGGTAACCAGCTCTTTCTAACTGGGTCTGCAAATGGCAACAAGAAAATAAGGACAAGATTACTAATTTTGACAGATTGCATTTCTTTTTGATTTACCACCATTTATTTTCCTTCTTTCTCCCGTATTCTGCTTTCCTTGTCATAAACCTGTCCACCACAGGCAGCGGGGTCCTGCCGACAGGAGCATGACCCAAGAACTTGCTGTGCTTCTGTACTCAGAGGCTGCTGAGCCCTGGGGAGTACCACCACGAGGGCCCCGCTCGTGCTCAGACACCCGCACGGAGGAGCCCGGAGCTCCACAGCCAGGGAAGGTCAGACTGGACTTTAAATGTAGATGTCTAAACCAAGAAAAACACTTGCATGGCAAATGTTTCATTCGTTTAAAAAGTTTCTAATTGTTCCTCTGCAGCAACCTGAAGTTATTCCTGTTCTGCATGCAATGTCAAGCAAAAACATTGATTCTGCTTCTTTGTGTCCTGGAGTAAAACATATAAAAATTCATGTTTTATGAAACAGTTTTTTGGGCTACTTCCACAGTTACACTTAAACCACATGTATTGCACATATTCATTTTCTCCTGAGGTTTAAGGAAGTATGGAGCATGTGTGCATGGATACTCTCATTTTGAGCGAAGCCACACTATTCACACAGACCTGTGAATGCAAAGCTTAAATGTTGAATTTCACCAAGTTCTACTATGAACTCTATTTAAACAAAGTAGGATTTACAATGTATGCTCTACAAGAAGGGATTTTTCTACCAAATTCTGGGATTAACCCAAAGGAAGCGTGAGACAATAGATTTTAACATTTTAATAAACATGTGATTCCCTGGGGAAATTAAAAATTAAAAAAGAGATTTGTTGTTGTGGTCTGCATGCCAGATTGTTTCTTTTCTTCTGCCCTGTTACTCCATCTCACTGTTCTCACAACGTTTGCTGAGATAAACACGCATCTCTTCCTGCAGCTCCCTGCACTTAAGGTGCTGTGGCTCCAGCTAGCCTTAGCAAATCCCACGGAGGCCAGTGGCCATGAGGGTGGCCTGGGGGAAAGGCCAGTGGCCATGAGGGTGGCCTGGGGGAAAGGCCAGCCGCTGCCCGGTAGGGCCAGCCATGCCCCACAGGCGGTTAGGAAAACGGGGCTGCGGGCCAGGGCAAGGACGGGCTGAGACGCAGGGCGAGAGCAGAGGGACGTCTGCTTTGGCAGCCCCTCCACACTGGGAAGGATTTTGACCACCGTGCTGGAACAGCCACTCTGAGGCAGGGGCCAGAGCTCTGCGCCATTCACGGCTCTTCTTCACCTTGCATTTTACTGCTCTGTTTCCTCTGCTCTTCAATTCGCTACAAATGCACACTGACTTGTTGCCTTTGGAGTCAGGTATAGGTTTGAGGACTCTTTTTCTCCTCTCTGATTTCACCCGCAGTGACCTGGGGAATTGAGTTATATAAATATTGACAGAGAATTATACGTAACAAAAATATTTGTCATTTTTGTTTTCCTCAGTGTTAGGATTTTGCTTCAGGGCGCAAGGTGCCTGTTTCAGTGAATATGTTCATTAGTAGACAAAACAAACAGGAGTAGAAGGTGTGTTTTCAAATAGGACTGGTGATGCAAGCCCCTATTTAAAAACAGTCCCCCATATCACGCGGATACCCATGCACAAAGAGTCGCTGAGCAGAACAAGGTGCCCACCCAGGGATGAGCCCAGAGCAGTGCCCTGAGTCCCTGCTCCCTGGCGCTGCTGCTGTCCTGCACTGGAAGACCTGACAATTCCGCTTATTGAATGAAGCTTGGCAAGAGTGCTTGTCAGGGTAGCTGCAGGGCAGTAAAGGCATTTCTAAGTAAGTATCTTGTTCTGACCATGTTTAAGCAAAACGCAATTTTTTCTGGCCTGTGCTTCCTACGGAATTGCACACAGACTGAAGTTTGAGTAAAGATTAAAATACACACAAGGAGTCTCAGAATAACACCACAGAAGCAGCATTCCCAATTCCAGTCAGAGCAATACTGTCAACTTATAACTGCTAATGCAGCACAAGATATGGAAGCACCAAAATGCCCAAGTCAGAGTAACTGGAGTTACACAGAGTCCTAAGCAAGATGTCAGTCTCAGCCCAGTAACGGGCTGCAGCTGAAAGGAGAGCAAGTACACTGAGAACAGCTTTAATCTCAAATATGTGCTGCTACATCATTGTCAGATACCATTTCACGTCACCAAGAATCCAGTGAACAGGCCAAGGAGTTAGGAGACAGACTGAGGTGTCCGATTCTTGAAAACCTGAAACAGCAGCATGGTTTACTAAGTTGGTTTTGTATCATCCGCCATAAGAAAATAAGGGGAAACATGCTGGATTTATATGAGGTGGATCAGTTCATATATATATCATCTAGGCAAAACAGGAGCCTATGTTATTTCTGTCATTAGTTATAATTAGAGAACTCTAATCAACCCCCTGCCTGCCCCAGTACTCAAAAGTGTTTGAATCTGCAATTTTACTTGTGTTCTTCATTAAAGAAGAGGGAAAAAGGAAAAGAAATTCATTCATGAAATTCCCATCCATATAAAAAATCTTTATTTTAGGTTTTACCTTCAACATATGTATCTTTAGATCTTTTTAATAGGAATACAGTTCTCCTCCTGTACCCTCTCCAATAATAATTCTCTCTATGCATAAATTTATGTAATGCCTATTAAAAACCAGGCATTTCTCATTCCTCTTCAGCAACAATTATAGGACTTTTGTGCAGAGATAGGGAAGAAATATTAAGAGAAGATAAAGATCTTTTCGACAACCACAGGAGGTATTTGTTGCACATGCTTTCTGGTGCAGAAGGGTAAAATTACTCAAAAATCTTCAGCATCTTGAGTCTCAACTATTTCCAACAGATGGTGCTGATGACATAATTACTAATGATTAAATTTCAACTTTTATTAGTGAAGGATTTTTAAAGGCACAGGTAAGCAGCATCAAGCCCAGACTGAGATCTTCACCGGGGCTGCCCAGATGCCATGATACTGCATTACACCTCCACCCACTCCACTGCTTTCTACATTTCTAGGAGGTTCCACAAAAACGCTGGACAAAAACCTCATCCCATGCACACTGCTGAAGTCTGGAGTATTACCTACCACATCCTCATAGGGTGTCATAGATTTCATAGGATGCTGGATTTAAGAGGTTCATAGAGATTAGAGACAGAGTGACAATTAATCATCCTTTTTTAGTCTATCATATCGCTGCTCAAAAAGGCACCATCCATATGTGCTGTAACATGAATGAAGGCTTCATTTAAGCCAAGTGTTTTGACTCTTACAACCAAAACCACATGCTACTAACAGAGAAGCAAGGAGATCATGCCACCTCTGCCTGACACTTGCAGGAAATTGATATGAGACTTACACAGCTGATTTCAGAAACCAAGCTGCATACCAAGGGATGTGAAAGAAGGCGAAAAAATGCAAAAAGGTTCTGCTTGCTAAAGACCACAGATCTGCTGGTGGCTAGAATCACAAGTCTGCAGCAAAACCCACTAGTCAAACATCCAAGGGGAGTATCTTTGTTTTCCCCAGGAACCCAGCACAGTTTACTCAGAATTTTGTCTCAGACACAGCTAATTGCCTATATGCTTTAAAGAAACAGTGAAATTTAATTAAAGTTATGTGCTGTCTTGTGGAGAAAAAAAAGTCTCCCTGAACCTAGAATGGAATAGGCAGAAGCCCCAGAGCAGAATATATTTGGCTCTCTTGATAAATAACCACATGTCAAACGTGGTCCAATTGCCAGCTCTAAACTACCCCAAGCATGTGCTGAACTCAAGCAGTAATCAGGCCAGGATTTAATGGGCGCTTGAATCCCATGTGTTTCAGCGTTACTGAAATATGCATGCAAGAACCTTTCCTGAGAGGCTTTCTGAACTGGAATCAGAAAGTGTAACGTTCATTGAGCTGGACAGACCTGTCTCAGTTTCATTAGATTTCCACATTCCTGCCTCTTGGAAAGGACCTATGGAGATAGTGTAACACAGGCAATGCAGCACGTGTGCCGTTCCCACCAGACAGCATGCCTGCACATCGGGTGCAGTCAGATGAGCTGCAGGAGCAAAAGAGCAAAACAGACAGGAATCTGTTTATTCAGCTTATCTGGAATGAGATGTGTGGTGACTCTCATATATCCATGCTCTCAGAAGCATAGTTGTCTCAGAACTCAACTACTTTTTGTTGATATAAACCAAGTCAATGAACTAGGCAAACAGACAAACCCACAGCTTCTAGAGATACAGTGATACCGGCTTACTTACAAGCCCATTATTCATGCGGCCGCGGTGCCAAGGATCCAGGCATTCCCCTGCAATCCAGGGAGTTCACAGCCCTAGCCATCACTCATCAACAATGCTCATTGGCAGGGATGGACCTTGGACACTAAGCAGCACAGCTCTACAAAATGAAGTAGCAGTGTAGCTGGAGAACTGTTAGAGGGCTTCTTGTGCAGTAGTGTCCACTTGGCAGAAAGTTAAAAAGAACATATGCACCAAAGACAACCAAACGAGTTTTTGTGATGAGAAAAGCAAAGTTCCCCCATGGTCACCTTAGTAGTTCAGCCCAACATACTAAAGGATATATCAATGTCCTGGTGCTCTCAGACTGAGGACAGAAGAGGGGTACAAGCACTGCATGATCAAAAAAAACCCCAACAACCCACAACTCGGGCTCAAAAACTATAGTATTGAATTTACTATAGTACTTTCCATGTTTTCTACCTCCCAGCAACTTACAAAAAATGCCCTATACTACACAGATTCCAATCTCCTGGACAGCTCATGGGAATCACTCCATGCCTAAGAAATCCCTTCCGAGAGCAGAAAGTCCAGGGCCCTTCTGCCTTGCCAGGTGGGATGTCACCCTTCGTGTGCCCTAGGTTGCATGGAGACAACCATAGCTCCAGAACGCAGAGCCAGGTTTTCTGGTAATGTACTCCTCTCCTTAGCAATCCACATCCACAGACACTTCTGCCTGTTTTTCTGCCACTGGAGCAGTCTGGCTCAGTCCCAACAGATGCCTGAGAAGCCACTTGTACAGACTGCTGAGTCCCATGGAGCTGTTCAAGTAATCGCCTTGTATGCCACAGGCCTATTACATTCAATGTTTCTATTCTTAGTGGCTTATAGAGCCTACCATGAGCAACAAGCATGTTTCCAGTTAATTCATTCTCATTGCCCATACCAGCATTTCCCAACAAAGTTAAGAATAAAAACAATTAACAATTAATCATCATGACAGAATTACAAGAACATATAATCTACCTGCAAATTAAAACTAAGGACAGAGTTAAAAAGGCCTCTGAGGCTACCCTGCACAGTTGCACGGACTTGCTTTTCACTGCTGTCAAGCAACAAACACACTCATTCTGGCTGTGTCAACACTCTTCTGGGAACTTTATTCAGCACTGACAGCATGGCTCATTCAGACAGCATGCTGCGCTCCTCCAGTTTCTCAAACACTTCATTCAGCTAGGACAGCTTCACACAGTGGTTCTCTCAGCAGCTGGATCAAAGATGCCAGTTTTCCTGCACTCTCCATCATTTATCTTGGTATACTTTCTTCTGCATTGATACCATATATCAGCAACAGTCTCAGCCTCTCCAAGTTTGCTGTGTTCACATCTACCCCAGGTCTGTTATTTCCCTTACATACAGTTGCATGTTATTTGCTTAGCTTTAGCCAGAGCCATGATTCTTCCTCAAGACCATCAAAAGTCTGTTCCATTTTGAGGGGAAGTCTCTCAGGTACCAAGCACAAGTGGCAGTGTGCAGAAGCCATCTCCCAGACGAACCACTGAGCATGCCCAAATGTGTGTCCTGCTTTTCTAAAGGCACCTGGCAGAACCTGAACACCGGGCAGAGAAAAATATTTTTAGCACTGGCCATCTCTCCCACTCCAGGAAATGGAAAGTGTTCTCTCTGCAAAGTCACTCAGGAAAAAATGGACCAAGTATTCAGCTCAGTTTCCTAACAAATAAAGGTTGCTGGCAAAGTACAGCTGTGTATATTAATGTATGCACAATCTCTCAGACAGTCCCACTTAACCAGCTTGTAAGCCCTCACCAACTTCAGCTAGCTCTGACAGAGGAATAGACAGCTGTCTCCCAAATTCTTAGTGAAAACAGGTGGCCAAATAGCAGAAGGATCTTACTGTTATATTTGTATTGATGGAGAAAGTGCAACAAAAGCTTGCCTCCAGCATCTGAGGGTTCACATGAGGGAGAGATGATGGAGTCATTGGTGAAAATCTGTACCTAGCTAAGGTACAAGTCAGCATCATGTTCAGGGAAACTGTCACTCCTGTGGAGAGTGTCTGAGATCTATTAAGCATTGAGCTCTTGCTGTAATTGTAGTAGTGACATTAAAAATCTGATCCATCAACAAATGGATTAGAAATGAGGATTTTTTAACAATTTCTTGAATCTTCCCCACGGGTGGCACCTGGTCCTGCAGCTCTTCTGCCCACCACCTGGTCTCCAGCCAATAAGGCAAAACAGTGTCACATCTGGCTTCTGCCTTTGGGTCAGGCAACTTCTAGGAGTATGATTTAGGAATCCATGCCCTGCTAAAAAAAGGGCATGTCCTAGAACTGCTACCCTTTCACGTGATGTCCCTGATGTGTAGGACTAAGGACTTGATCAGCAGTGGGTATCCATTACAAACTGTCTTTTCCTGTATCCCACCCAGCACAGGCGTTCTCAGCCCTGTGAACGCGGAGCTGCAGCTGCCTCCTGCCACTGCACCTGGAAACACATGGCTGCCCGTAGCGGCCTCCAGCTCACCTCGGAGCCACACCAGCCTCCAGGTCATCAGCTCCTGCCCACTGCTGCGCCGCTCCGACGCTCCTCTCATGCCCTCTGTCTCTGCCACACTCCTTCCCCAGCACCTACACAGTCCTGCCCAGACGTAATCCATAGCCATTTCCAGATGACAGCCATTGCCTCGGGCTGTGTTATTTTCCACAGGGTGTGTCATTCTTGGCACCGCTTCCTGAGATGGCAGCTTCAGCTTCAAGCTCCCCATTGCTCAGCCTCCTCTCACCACATCCTCAGACAGAGTACGCGGCTCACCCTGCCCAGCCTCACTGGCTTGTCAAGTGCTCATGGCTTTCCTGGCGAAAGCCTGTGTCTCCCATAGTCACTTGTTCTTTCTGTATTTTGTCCCCAAAGTTGGTCACAGCAGCCTTCCCTTGCCTGTCCTCCCCTTTCCCCAGGCTGGCTTCCCAGCCACAGCACAAGGAGAAGCAGCAGCAGTGCGGAGCTGGCAGGAGCAGCAGTCCTGGGGCTGTCCCGTGCCGGGGACGAGCCGAGGGTGACCCTGGCGTGGGCAGCGCCATCACCAATAGGCTCCGGGGCCATGGGCAGAGGGGTGGGTGGACACCCCGGCTGAGTCTCAGAGGGCCCTGACGTCGCCCTCCCTCCTGCGCTGGGGGTAACGTTCCGTTCCCTCCCGTCCCACCGGACTGCTGCACGCAGCCTTCTGCGCTGCCAAAAGCCACCTCAGCCCAAGCACGTGGGCACACCGAGCGGCCCAGAAGGGTGTCTGGCGGAGCAGCGTCCGCCAGCAGCACGGCCACCCCAGCCCGCTGAGCATGGGTGATGTCCAGCTCCTCCACAGCCCCCTCCACATCTCCAGACTCTTCTCCTGGTCTCCTGACTCCCAGAATGGGGTGCGGGTTCATGCCTGTGATGGTGCAGGCTAAATCTTGTATTCAGTGTGAGATTAAGCCCAAAGAAATGCACTCTTTTAATAGAATTTAACCCTGAAGCCCTCACCATGCCCCAAGGTTTTTATTTGTGTGCCTCAAATAAAAACCCTGTATGTGGTTTCGTGTTTGAGGTCTGGCCTGCTAAAGCATGACCTCTGCTTTTGCACTTGTAACCAAGCAAAGACCAGGTCCAGCAATGAAGAAAAACTTCTGAAAAGGCTCACGGCTGGCTCAGTGCTTGCAGAGGCAGGCTCTCCGTGTTAGACTGCCAAGGTTCGGGGGGGTCAGGATTTGGAACCAGGGTAACAGCTCGGCCACTTCTGGCAAGACTAAGGCTTTTCAGGAGGAGGCCTAGAGGAGCTCTCTGAAAGAGCTCACCATGCCAGTAGGCAATAACTTGAGGGGAACTCCAGTTCCTCGGGGGCAAGTCTATGTCCTGAGCCTCCAAGACTTCAGGAGGAGGCTTCAGAGTCCCAGAGTGGAACAGCGACAGAAGGAAATTACTCTGAAAACTGCTGAAAATTAGAGAGAAACTGTTTGAGAAGTATTGCCAGAATAACTGTAGTTCACCTAAAAGCACTACAGATAGGATTACTTTGGAAACAAGCAAATTTTCCTATGTATGTATCGTGATATTATTTTATGATGCACCGTATCTGGGGTATATTGATCAGCACAAAGGAGAAGCAACAGGAACAGTGATCACAACCTAACCTGTGCTTCTTACTTATGTTGTAAATGTATTTACCGCAGCCTTATTTAGGCAGACTGCAAATCACATCCCTAACTGGATCATGACCAGGCTTGTGAAGGGGGCTGCAAGGGTAACATTGCACCCACAAATCAAGAAGCCATTTTGCTCTTCCTGGCAGGAGTTAAGGAGTCATTTTACAAGGATCAGCAATAATTGCTACAAGGCTTAGGGGAGTTTATGCAGAAGCTCCCCAATTCCCTATCACAACTTGTCAGATGCACAACAGTGCAAAGCAGAGGGAATCATAAGAATAACTCTAGTGTATCTTCTAAAAATAAAACTTACAAATGTTTGTGAAAATTTTTAAAACACAGAAAATGACAAGGTGACTGCTGAAGCTACAGGAGTGTTCTGTATACAGTAGTGTAGATTACAGTGAATCTAATAGTAATGTCTTCCAATAGATGAATCTTTGTGGGGAAATGAGGTTTTGCATTGTGAATAGCACACTAGGTCCTCTTTGCATTGAAGAGTGATTAAAAACTTCACTGAGAGGGGCTTTTTCCCCCCTCCATGGCCACTAATGCTTCAGTAATAACTGAAGGTGAAAATAATCTATTTACTTGGTAATTTTCAAGACAACAATAAACTGAATGCTTTGGACTTTGGCAATGCACTATCATTTGCCTTTGGTAATACTAGCCCAAACTTCATGGGGTACTGTTCTTGTTTATGGATTAATTAAAAATAAAAATTACTTGCTTCTAGCTAAATGTCTAGGTCCTAGGCTGCAAATCAGAGCAGAGGAAGCTCTAAGTAGGTCAGTTTCACCTTAAAAGTTGTGTAAAACAAGTCACAGATTCATAGAATCATAGAAGATCTTGAGTTGGAAGGGATCCATAAGGATCATCAAGTCCAGCTCCCTGCTCCTCACAGGACTACCTAAAACTAAACCATATGTCTAAGGGCATCATCCAGATGCTCCCTGAACTGTGACAGGCTTTGTGACCACATCCCTGGGGAGCCTGTTCCAGGGACCGACCAGCCTCTCAGTGAAGAACCTTTTCCTTATGTCCAGTCTGAACTTCCCCTGATGCAGCTTCATTCCATTTCCTCGTGTCCTACCGCTGGTCACCAGAGAGAGGAGCTGATCTCCTCGTCCTCCACTTCCCCCTCCGCTGCCCCCCTTGGGGAAGCTGTAGACTGCAATGAGGTCCCCCCTCAGCCTTCTCTTCTGCAGGCTGAACAAGCCAAGTGACCTCAGCCGCTCCTCCTAAATCTTGCCCTCGAGACATCTCCCCATCTTCAACACCCTCCTCTGGACACATTCTAATAGTTTGATGTCCTTCTTCTATTCAGGTGCCCAAAACTACACACAGTACTTGAGGTGGGGCCACACCAGTGCGGTGTAGAGTGGGACAAACACCTCCCTCGACCAGCTCGCTATGCTGTGTTTGATGCACCCCAGGACATGGCTGGCCCTTTTGGCTGCCAGGGAACACTGTTGACTCCTATTCAACTTGCCATCAACAAAAACCCCCAGATCTCTTTCCATGGACTGCTCGCCAGCCTCTCATCCATCAAACAGAAAATTTGTATGTATAGCCATGATTACCCCATCCCAGGTGCAGAATCCAGCTTGCTCTTGTTGAATTTCATATGGTTGGTGATTGCCCAGCGCTCTAGCCTATCCAGATCTCTCCACTTGCTTGATTTCCCACACTTCAGAATTGCCTGCTCCTGCACTTTTAAGAGATGGCTTTTAAAAAGTGACCAGCATCCATGGACCCCAATACCTTCAAAAACAGATTCCCAGGGGACCTTACTAACTGGGTCCTTCAGCAGCCCCAGGTCTGCTCTTCCCATGTCCAGGGCCAGAGCTTTGCTGGCCGTTTTTCTCCTGTCACCAACGATTTGAAAAAAAAACTGCTTCATGGTCACTGTGACCAAGACAGCCACCAGTCACCACTTGGCCCACGAGTCCCTCTCTGTTTACAAACAACAGACCTAGGAGGGCACCTTTCCTAGTCGGCTCCGTTAGTACCTGCACCAAGAAGTTATCTCCAACGTGCTTCAGGAATTTCCTGGACCTGTTTGTGTCCACTGTATGATGTTCCCAGTCAACATCTGGGAAGTTAAAATCACCCATAAGGACAAGGGCAGTTTTAAATAGTATTTTCATTTGCCAGAAATGCTGAAAGTCTTAAGGTAGACATTTCATTTTATTAACCCTGAAACAAAAGGGATGATATGGAGTATCCCCGAAGTCAGGAATAAGCACAGGTACACAAGGTCAGGATTTTCCGAGAGTCTTAAAGATGTAGATGGAGGTTGTAGAAAGTCCACTTCAGAGATTAAATTATAAACCTCCACTAAGTGCAAAGAATGTTCTATGTTACGGTCTTCAAATTGAAAGTGAATGCGTGCATACTGAAGTTTATGATGATGCAATAAAGGAATGGTAAGTTAGAAAACAGGGTTAATGAGGAATTATCTGATTACAAATGTAACTAATGTAAAAAGTATATCAGAAAACAGCAGAAGAAAATAGGAAGCTATTTCAGTCAGTGACACATTTTCATTTTAAAATAGCTGATTTCAGCAAACAAACTTAACCTGATTCAGTCACTTACCCAAGGGAAAAAAAAATGTTGACTTTTCAGGAAATCCTTACCATTACTTAATGACTGAAATTTCACAAAAGGCTGATTATGAATTGTTTGTCTGAAGAAGATTTTGTAGTGAGAGATTCAGCAGAGCTTAAGCCTCAGTAGTCTAGTATTAACACTAAAAGTCTGTCTTCAAATACTGTTACTATCCTCAATTTCTTAAAACTTGTGTGGAATTTATCGTGTCCTTAAATGCAGTAATGGAAAGAACATTTTCCTCTGTAAATAGACTTGGACAGAGTGCAGAAAACTGCTGAACATAGATTTTTCTATGACTGGGCTTAAGGTTAAAGCTGAAGTCAAAAAATATGTAAAAAAAAAGTTCTTTGATTCAAAACAGCCAAGACATACAAAAACAGAATCCAACAGTCTGAACAATAACAATAATAATGAAATAGAGTTGTATATTTGAAGACAGTGGAAATATACACTGGAGGGAAAAATACATGTCACACTAGGGAACTGCTGTTTCCCTAAAACGTTCCTTCAGAGAATTTTCCTTTGTTTTTCATGCAGCCTGTTACTTTCATCCAAGAAAGATAGATGAACTAACCAAGTGTCAGAGCTAGCAATGCTGTTGCAGTTCTCCTGGACATACAGCACGGCCTGGGCAAGCTGGCACGGGAAGGTGGACGTGGAGATGCAGGGAATTTCAGGTAAGAACTACTGAAGGGCAGAGTGGTGACTGCTGGCACGTGCTTTCCCTATGCTTCTCAAACTCCTCCCCAGGCTGCTACTTGCAACAATTTCCCTAAGAAGCCATTTTCTATACCAAGGGAACACCACTAACCATTATTTATTTAAGGAAAAATAATCTGCCTTTTTGTTGAGGAACCATAAAAATAAGTACAATGAGAAAAAAAAATAAGCAGTCATGGATCACGCCTGATGCAGAGCCCTAACCCGCCACAGTCACCTGATTTTTAGCTGTCTCCTACTTCCAGTCGTTCCTCACCATGGCATCTCAAGCTCTCAGCCGGCAGCACTGGGAGTTGGTACCTTCGCTAAGGGTGCACGGGTGCCAGGAGGTGCTCTGAGCGTGGCGCTGGACTGAGCCCCAGCCGAAGTGGTGACCGTGATGTTCCTCTGCTGGGCTCAGCACACCAGCCTGGCCATGGCACAGCCACCCTGGGGCTGGGCTCTGCCCAAGAGGCACACGTGGACAAAGGGGTGCATGCATCACCTGATCCTCGGGGAGAACCTGTGTGCAGAGCAGGGTCAGTATCCCACCGCCCTAGACAGGCTGGTACTGCACCATGGCCAAGCCTGCTGTGGGCTCTGCCAGGCGAGGGGTGGGACATGGCCATCGGGAAAGGGAAGGGATGCAGAAGTTTTGGTTTTGGATTAGGGGAGACCTTTGCCACCACCAACTAGACCCATACTCCCAGTTGCTCCTGCATTAGTTAGTGTTTGGGCTGCCTGGCTAATTGTGGCATGCGAACGGCAGGCTGCACAGATGTCAGATGTCACGCTCTATCTGATGAAGAGGTCTCTGCCTCAGGCTGTTTATATATGACCTACCAGAATTTCCTGCTGCATGATGAAATAATTAGGGGGCCCTCATGCAGGGAATAATGTTGCGAGTAGGTTGCAAAGGCATTACACATACAAAAAGAAAATCCTAAGCATTTTCCTTATCTGTGATATAATCTTCCAAGACTCCTTATATACATTCAACTTGTTTGTATTATTTCTTTTAAAGTTCTTCATGCAGATGCTAAATGAAGGCTTCAGAAAGTTTAGCAGCATGCTTTCCTTTATGCTCAGATTACATAGTGGGAATAGTGGCATAAGCAAACAGGAAAAAAAGGAGATTTATTTGTTTGTTTTAAATCAAGATTGCTTTTTGCCTCTTAAGGCAGCAAACTCTATAAACTGCGGGTAGTTTAATAGAAGTTGATCCTGTCATCAGAAAGAGTCTCATTTTTGTGGCTCTTCTTTTTTCTAATGAGTTTTAATTCGCAACTGGTTTTATACATAAAGAGAATGTCCATATGCCCACGGATGCTCCATGTACTGATTGATCTCAGCCCTCTCCCCTCCCAGCTCACTACACGAGAAAACCAACTGGATCACATCCTCGGTTTCAGTCCGGAACAGCTTACCCATGACTATCAAACTTTCAGGCAGAACTCAGAAACCTGAGGTAAGACTCTGACCTCACATGCCCTGAATACATCCAAGGCGGGTGAACTGGGTAATTCTTCTGGCTAGCAGCAGTGCAGAAGCCAGCCCAGGCGGGAGCTTGGCAGGGAGCTCTGTCCAGAAACACCCTCAAAGCGGAGACCCACCCAGCCGCTCGCTCCTGCCAGGGCTGTGCCCAGAGACCCCAGCCCCTGCTCTGCGGCCCTGAGGTCAGTTGGCCAGGAAAGCTGCAGGCAGTGGGCATGGCCTGCTGGGCACTCTGGGCCCTCTGAGAAACCCCCTGGTGTTTCACAAACCCAGCTTCAAGGAGGTTGGCAGATCTGAGGCAAGAGTTGGAAGTCATCTTATAGGAAACTGTTGCTGCTTCTGCATTGGGGAACTGGTTTCCTAGGCTGGAAAACAAGGAGAGTTTGAGAGAGTCTAGAGAAGAGACAGCTCGGGGGGTCTTACCCAGGTGTGTAAATACCTGATGGGAGGGGAGGAAGAAGAGGCAGCCCACTGATAGGAGAAGAGGCAATGGGCACAAACGGAAACACAGGAAGCTCCATCGGAGCATAAGGAAACACTTCCTCACTGCAAGGGTGGTCAAACACTGGCAGATGTTGCCCAGAGAGGCTGTGGGCTTTCCGTCTGTGGAGATACTCCAAACTCAGCCTGGTGTAGCTGACCCTGCTTAGGCAGTGGGGTTGCACTAGGCAATCTCCAGAGGCCTCTCCTAACCACAGCTAACCTAGGATTCTGTGAAAATAGTAATAAGATTGTTTGTTAGTGTGAAAAAACTCTGATGTGCCTAGAAAGTCTTCCTGGAAGCCCATTTAATTTGCACTTACTCTATTAGAGTGCAGTGAAAAACATGCCATATTCTTTCAGTTTGGAGATAGACACACAGTTGTTACACTTCCCTGACGTTCTTACTGCTCGCATGACTTCATGGGCTGCTGTCAGCCTCGGGACATTCCCTCTGTCTTTCTCAGAGCGATTACCTGCTTGGATAGATATTTTGTTTAGAAATGTAAATATTTTCTTTCCATTTTTCCTGTTTCCAAAGCACATTACCATTATTCTACTATGAAAAGCTTAGAAATGACATTCTCATTGTTTTTGAGATGACAAAAATATTAGATAAATCCTGTAGTTCAGATTAAGCAAACAAGTGAAAATGAATTTTCAGATTGGGTGCGTAACTCATAGCCGTCTAGCTGGATTTTGACTCACTCATCTGGAGAATTAGTCACAAGCATATGATTAAATAATCAGAAATCTTTCCAGGCAGTTAATCAAAATGGGGTATTCTCACAGAAATACAGTAGTAAGCAAGGATATGCTGAAGAAATACCTAGACAGGGTAAATGAATAAGTCAAACTTTTTCCTAAATTTCTCTTATCACAAGTCATAAAATAATTTTGGTTGGAAGAAACCTAAGAAGGTGATCTAGCAACCTTTACTCAAAGCAGGGACACTTTGAAAGTAGATCAGGTTTGAATGTCTCCAAGGATGGCAGCAGATGAAGACTAGCCAGTCCCCACATCATTTACCTTCACTTCTTAATCCTTCTGACAAAGCTACTATGTGAACCTCTGTAGCCTACATTTACGCAAAATGTCAGTAACAAACAAAAAAAGAGGTAAGTGCACCTTCTCATTAGCTATTGCGCATTAGCTGCTAACCAGCCAGACCCTATTTGAGGGAACCAGTGAGGTCCAATGGAGAACACTTCAGTCTCTCAGCAAGGTGCAAGTGGTATTTTTGGATGAGATCACTGCACACCTCTTTCCTTCTGCCATCTTGACTTCCCATTGACTGTTCTTTTTAACTTTGACCTTTGATGCATCATTGTACTGGTTTTGGATGGGCTAGAGTTAATTTTCTTCACAGTAGCTGGTATGGAGCTATGTTTTGGATTTGTGACCAAAACAGTGTTGGTAACATGCCCATGTTTTAGCTATGGCTGAGCAGTGTTTGCACAGCGTCAAGACCTTTTCTGCTTCTCACCCCAACCCACCAGTGAGCAGGCTGGGGGTGCACAAGAAGTTGGGAAGGGACACAGCCAGGACAGCTGACCCCAACTGACCCAAGGGATATCCCACACCATATGGTGTTGTGCTCAGCAATAACAGCTGGGGGGAAGGAGGAGGAAGAGGGGGACGATTGGAGTGATGGCGTTCATCTTCCTATGTCACCGCTACGCATGATGAAGCCCTGCTGTCCTGGAGATGGCTGAACACCTGCCTGCCGATGGACAGCGATGAATGAATGCCTTGTTTTGCCTTGCTTGCATGCGCAGCTTTTGCTTTACCTATTAAACTGACCTTATCCCAACCCACAAGTTTTTGCACTTTTACCCTTCCGATTCTCTCCCCTATCCCACTGGGGGGGAGTGAGTGAGCGGCTGGGTGGGGCTTGGCTGCCTACTGAGATTAAACCACAGCAACCATGATGGACGTCTATGTAGAACAAACTGGGCTGAACCATATTAATTTCTTTGCTTCTTACACAGCCTCAGATAATGCACCCAGACATACTACTATTAATTTCAAAGACTGAACTCCACAGATCTTCCAAATTGCTCAAACAGCTGCCATAAGTGTATCACATTTCCAGACTTCACTTAATGCAAATGACCTCAAATGATTGGAAATAGGATAACAGGTGACCGAAATATGAAAAAGAAGAGTTTTCAGTGTGGTCACCATCTATATTTTCATGGTTAGGAAAGCTGGATCCACACTTTTATTAGGGCACAGCATGGAAAAGAAATTCACATTTCCTAAATATCAAAAAGTATATATGTCACTGCTCTACAGATATGGAATACAAATCCATTTCTAAATTATCATTGCCTTCCTATGTCTATTTAGCATCTCAGCAGTCTTCCTTTCCCCATCTCCTTTTCTAAATGGATCCTGTCTTTCACTAACCAAAAGTTCAAGCACAATAAACAGACATTTCTTTGAGTGTATGCTGTCCCTACAGGTTTCAGTTCACATTAACACTTCCTAAGTTAGGTTTGTACATAGCACTGTACACAGTACTACCAAGGAAGTCGGTGTCAAAGGTTGGAATAAAACTTAACATTTCCTTGCTCTTAGTCCTCCATTAAACTTACTATTTAATAGCTTCTTTAGTTATATGAAGAAGATATAGCCTCACTTGCTCACCATCATTAAAACATACAAGTATTCAACATCAGCTAAGGCTTTGGGTGGGGAGAACAGCTGGTGGGGTAGGGGTGCGTCTCACACCAAGAGCAACAGTATTCTGCCCTCTGCATAAGACAGAACTGTATTCCAGCATGCTGATATCACAAAGAAGCCACTGCCAGCTCAATTTAAGTTCCTTATTCTCAGTGTACCAGTGCACCTTCAAGAAAGAATAAAAAGACCACAAGACAAGAAAATTTCTCTTGCTCATGTATTTGAAGACTACAACCATAACAGACATCAAGCTGCCTATCATCAAGGCCAGGACCCCCTCGACAGCAGCCATTCCTTTCTGTAAGGGAAAATCAGCAATGATATGTGATGATGGAAGGCATTGCCTTCCTCAAGGACCAATTTAGCACAGCAGGGGAAAAGTAGCTAAGGCAATATGCATCTCAAAGCAGGAGAAAAATTAAAGGCAGGAAGAGGAAGAGTGGATTTGGAAGGAGAGTAAGGGATGAAAGTAGCAGTAGTAGCCATGGGAAGGATAACCATGGTAAGGACAGTGGATAAAGAAGAGCAAATGCAGTCCTTGCAGTTCATTAGTGGAGAGGATATCTGGACTGAGAAAACTGGGACATCATAAGCAGAGTTGGAGCCTGGAGAAGTGCAAGTTTACCAGAATAGCTGCTGCTTTGTTCAACTTCTTTCTACCAAAAGGTAAAAAGCCTGTAAGAAGCCCACATCTGCATGTCAGGTACCATGCAGCAGGATTACAGTGCTGCTGCTCTTGCTGCGGGCCCAGACTTCATCGCTCACCTCTGACTACTGCACCAGGGTGAATAAACGGGAGCTGCTTCTGCCCCAGCATGCCTGTCCCCCCCGACCCAACCCAGATGAGCAACTGAAAGAATGTCTCCCTGTCTGTCCCTCTGCCTTCCTGACCCGGTGCTTGGCATGCTCTCTTCCACACAGTGCCACCCCTTTCTTGCCTAGCCAGAGTTCAGCGTGATTGTCCCGAGCTAATGAGAGAGCATCCTCATACCACACTACTACCTGTGTGCACCCACAGCAGGATGTGCTGCTGGGGTAGCACTGTGCTAGCAGACCCTGAACCTGTAGGACCTTAGGCAAGTCATTAATCTCCCTACATCTCTGTTTCTGCCTCTATTAAATTTTACTGACTTACCTCACATAGCTGAGAAGAAAAATTATTAAATTAGGAGCATATTGAAAGTTGTTGGAAATTTCTTTCACAGCTGGCTGCTGACAGAGCTGTGGAACTGTCTACAAAACAATTTAGAAGCCCTAGAAGTGACTGATATGTGGATAAAGTATTTGTTGAATCACCCTTATCTTTTGGTCTTTTCTTTTTTCACAACATGAAGTCACAACTTCTGCCTAAATGTGCGTATTAAACCAAAACCCAGTAGTGAAAGTGAGAAGAAACAACTCCTCACACAAATTAAATATGATCATTGAAAGCTGGTGTATGGAATACAAATTTTTCACCTGTAGTGCTCAGTCCTTCAACACAAAACTTCCATTAACTGAAACTCAAGACTCTTTTTCAAAGTGGTTCTGGATTTAGGCAGTCCATTTGAAAATATTCTTCCACCTATTCAGTAGGTGAGGGACACCAGTCGATTCCCAGGCCTACACACACCACTTCTGAAATTGCCAGGTACCTCCCACACAGCACCAGCGTGATGACAACAGAGCAGTAACTGCTGAATGCAGGGAGAGGGCCAGGGGCCAGCAGTCCAGCCTTGCAGATCCGTGGCCAGGAGAAGGCATCCCGGGGCCCGGCTTGCGGCGGCACGGACAGACTGTCCCCCGGCTGCTGGGTCTTGTGATGGTAAATCCACCAGCAGTTGCCAGACAGCCTGTTGTGATACTGGAGCCCTGCGAAACAGCCCTTTCAGGGACAGCATGTCCTTCCAAGCAGGACTGCAGTTGTGTCCTCTGGGTCAGAGACTGCCCTTTTTGCCTGTTTGCGTACGTACCTCCCTGACCTTTAGCTCCCACCACAGAGTAAATGTGTAATAATAACAGGCTTTTTAACCACAAATAATAGATACCCCATATAAAGATACACAAAATAGAGGTAAGTATGGTTTTACAGGTTCACAGGAAATTTTGTCTTGGTGGTCCACTTGATCTCGTATATTTGAAGGATAACACTGAAATGTTCTCAGTGTGAAAAGGACTCTAGTCTAGGGGAAACTTGAACTCCCTTGCTGCCTGCCCCCATGATTTCTGTGATTGATTATATATATCCTTGTCTTAGTTTTAAGCTATTCTTCATTTATTTCATTTGCAACATTTCTAAGCCTTTTCCTGATAATAATTTTATTCCCTTGTCTTCCTTTCATTTGGCAACAGCTGAGCTGGCAGCAAGCCCAAAACATGGTAAATGACAAATCACTACCAGATGAAGCTGTGAGTTTTACATAGAGCATTTCCTCCAGCCACAGAGTACTTTGAGGCCCAATAAAATTACCGAACTGACTGAGAATTACACCAAGATCAAGCTTTACATGAAGGCCTCCCAGTTACAGAAAACTATACTAATTCTCCAAGCTGTGAATCAAGTAACTGGGTTAATGAAGCCCCAGAAAAGCTGCAGAATCAGAAGCAGTGATAGCAATGCAAATCCATAGCAGGTCCCCCAGTCAGGATTTAATACTTGCTGCCTCACCTGGGAGCAGGAAAGGCCCTTTGTTCCCCTAGAGAGACAGCGTCCATGGACAGAAATGCTCCACAAGAAGCAGTAATCCCCCTTGTAACCTCCCTGATCCACGTTAAAGCTAGGGAGCTGTGCCAAGTCACCTCCCTGCAGATGGGCCTTGGAGAGGGTGGTGCTTTTCCTACACAGCCACAGAACGTTTCCCAGCCTTCCAGCATTTGGGGCCAGAGAAGAAAGCAATACCAGAAATTACTGCTGCTAATACTGCTGCTAACAACCATGGTAAATCCTTCTCTGCAGAGTGTATCCCCCCTAGAGGGTGAAAGTGGGATGAAGTTATGATCAGGGAGACAGATGTTTCTCCTGGGTACCCTCCAAGCAAGACAATGCTGCCTTTTTCCTGGGAGTCCTCCCTGCAGTCTCTGTGAACACAGCATTAAAGCCACAAGGCATGATATACGAACATTTTCCTCAACCTTGTTTCACCCTCCCAGGGCTGATGTTCCACAGGACATCACCTTGTTACCCAAAATTATCAGACAAGAATTAAGACACTCCATCTTGCAAAAAGGTTTCCCCATTTTTTGCTAGGTAGACATTTTTAATCAAGGCTGTGGCATTTACAGTGTCCTTGGAGCTCATGCATAGAGTTATATTTCCTCATCTAGTTGTACAGACAGAGGTCTGAATTTCTGTGTATAGTAATTCTATAGGAGATACAGAATGATAAAGTGGATGTAAACTAAAACCATTCTGAGTCACATAATGTAGGCTAAACAATGCCTGGCTGTGGACATAACCAAAAGATATAAAGTGAAGCCAGCAGAGTCCTAAACAGAGAAAACTCTCCTGAGGTATACTCTTCCAAAATTTTCAAGATGAACAATATAGCCATGCAATGAATGTTTAAAAGTAAAATCAGAAGGAAAGGAAAAGACCCAATAACAAAGTGGTGTTTGGCTACAGTTCTGTGTACCCAGATGCCACACAACTTGTTTTTCATAATTGCTGGAAAACCACTCCCTTAAGAGGGGTGTTGTTTGATTTTGTGGGAAAGTTTATAAGATATTGAACAGTTACGTATACAAACACAAAATACACAGCATGTGTCAGGCTTCTAATTTCAACCCTCATTCACCAAGGACTTAATTCAGCATTCACAGGGTATGATTAGGACAATTTGTTGCCACCAAACAAGCTAGTACAAATTTAGGCTTGTCTGACTCCAAGGTGCTACAGGACTGAGCAGCGCTGGGGTTATCCAGGCTCCACACATGATGAACCGGTCTGTGGGCAGCAAATTCCCATGTCTCCCCATTGCTTGTGCTGCTGGACCCCTCCGCCTGGACGCAGAAGGACCAGCAGGATGCTGCTGCATCCCAGAGCAGCAAAGCCCGGAGTGTTTTACAGCCAGAGAAGCACTGCTCTGCCTGCTGTAAAAAATACATGAGCGAGGTCATGTGTAGTCATTCTTGGAAGAGTTAGATTTGAGTGTTTAATGAACAATCCCATACACCCTTTTTCTTTCAAAAAGGACAGAAGCCTGGGTTAGTCTCACAAGCCTGCCATAAGGCAGCTCGTCTCCATCGGACAGGATGCTCAGGATGAGGGGGTTCAGGCACAGGGGCCACGGGGAACTGGATCCCCACAATCCACCAACCCACGGGGCAGACACCAGTGACCCGGAGCAGACGCCAGGGACCCAGAGCAGATACCAGGGACCCAGGGGAGACACCAGGGACCCGGGCCAGCTCCCGGACCCAGACGTGCTGCCGAGCTGTGGCGCGTTCCCCAGGCACATGCTGCAGAAGAGCAAGGGGGGGTCAGAGACGTCCTCACACCATGCACCCCCCTGTGTCCAGCTCTGCCCAGCGCTCGGGGTCCAGGCCAGGACCATCAAGGGGAGTCTGGCGGTGGTGGGCAGGAGAAGGACAAACGCCAGGGCCCCACTCAGCCAGGTTTGGGTGCTAGCTGGTGAGCAGGAAATCAGTGGAAACGACCGTGAGAACCTCAGTCTGGCACTTTGCTGAGATGTTCATTTATTACCACTGAAGTCACCGTTCTTTTCCGACATGTTTTTCTTTCTTTATATATCTTTGAAGTTAAGCATCACCTGAGAAATAATGGCACTGCATCCTTTCAGACTTCTCAGTCTGCGCACCCACACCCCTCCTCGGTGGGCCACAGGCCAGCCCCGGCCACCCAGGGCTGGGCAGAAGGGATCTGGGGACCCCCTGCAGGCTCCCCCCCACAGGCTCCCATGGAGCGGGCCCCCCCACGTGCACCCGTGGCACCCAGCCATAACAACCAGGCAGCATCCGCAGCCTCCAAGCGCAGGGGACAGGGGACCGCAGCGCTGAAATTGCAGCGAGCTGGTGGGTGGAGGTAAGGGCAACTTCAAAGGGTCAAGTCCAGACTATACTTTCCTGTCTCGGGGAGTCGTGTGCAGTCCAGGAGAGGAGAGCAGGGGGAGGCCTGTCAACCTTCATTGGCCACAGGTAATGGTACAGGGTAATTTCTTCTGATAATGTCACCGGAAGAGGAAATCCTGCAGACTAAACTCATTAAGGTCTGAGGGGAACATGGTGAGGGGCTCTTTCTGCAGGAAGGAGGACCGCAGGCTGAGTTTGTCTGAGTGGGGGAGCATCTCTCCTGGCACACAGATTGAAAGCTCTCGGGGCTTCCTTCTTTGGTATATGTTAGTTCTCAAAGCCTGACTTCTCACTTTCGAGTCAAAACTCATCTATCCTTCCAGAAAACATCCCCCCCTCCAAAAAATAAAACAAAACCAAAAGGAGGTGGCAGATTCAAGAGCCAGTAATTGGGAGGCATTTAAACAATTTTCCTTTGTTGGCGCTCTTGTTTCAAGCAAGCCAATAAATAAGACATTACATTTCCGTAAGTGCTTGTTCCAGAGGCTGTTAAATGTCATGCAGATATTCCCATTGGCTTTGGATCAAGACCAATAATGCCTTGAAGTTGAGGCTTTCCAAGTACTCTATGGGCAGTGGTGGAATAGACCTCAACAGCTCTTCACCAAAGGGCGGCATCATTTGCCAAAAATAAACACTCTCATCCATGCAAGGCAGCTGAGGCATATAGAGATTTAGCGCCCAGCTCTCCCCTCCTTCATGCATCTGCAGGTCTGGAGCAAGTCCCTTGTGGCACGGGCAGGAAGGGGCACCATGACATGGGGGTGTCCATTGGATGACCAGCCTGTGTCCCCCCAGACACTGGTGGCATTGCCAGCCCTGCCAGCCCTGCCACCACCAACTGCTTCGACCCTGATAAACCGCACACTGAACAGTGTTCAACAATTTGTCCCACACGTGCTCTGACTTCTAGGCTGCTGCTGCTGCAGTTGCTTTTCTGCACACTGGTAACAGATTTGGAGAAAATGTGCAAGTTCCTCCTCTTCTGAGCCCATAGCACAGCAGCAAAGATTAGCCTGCTCAACTCGATAGAAAAATGCCCTTGATTTCAGAAGCAATGCAGCCTGATCCCTGGTATTTTATAGGAAAATATTTTGACGATACAACAGCTGAAATTAGATAAAGCTAGGATGACTGGCATTTAATCTGCTAATCCTTCCAGAAGCAGTTAACTTGAAAATATAAGACAAATTCTTTTAAGTGCATGTCTCCACTTTGACAGTGCGGGTGGTAGTAGCCTGGCTGGCACGCAGCTCTGACCTGGCCTTCTGCCGAGGCAGCGATTTACTGGGGACAGCATCTTGGCCACAGCTCCATTCCTGCATCAGCAAAGCCATCCCACCCCTTCCTCCACAACACAGCTGGATCCCACCCATGTTTAGAGAAATTCACACATGGAACTTGACACAGGCAAAATTCAACTAACTGGTTAAAGAAATTGGGCCTCATCTCGAAACAAAAAACAATTATGACTTTATACCAGTACCAGTCAGAAAATTTCTGATGGACATATGTACCTCAGAAAACACCAGCTTGTCAGAAGTGAAACAGTTAGGGAAAAATATGTCACTTTTGAGCAACGTTAGTTTTAAAATAAAGATGAAGAGAAAGCATTTCCAGTAAACCAAAACATTATATTTCTACGTATTTTTTTCAGGTTTTAAAACTAATGTTGTCCAATAAGATGTATAATATAAGATCAACATATCAATTAAGTGTTTTGATTTTGTTAATCAGACTGTTCACGTCTCTTTTTTTTTTTAGAATTTGAGATCACAGGAAACGTAGAAGGGAAAAAAAAAGTCTGTTCCAGAACAAAAGGCTGAAATCATAAACTTGACTACAAAATTAAAAATCCTATACCTGCACTGCTGCACTTTGAAGCATTTACCCATATTTATGGATTATACTCTTTCACTCAGCATATCTAAAATGTCAGCATAACCATTCCTTTGCAGACAAACATATGTATTTCATCTGTGTACATGCATACTTCCATGAGAAACTTAAAATCTGCAGAGAGAAGACCAATCTTGTGGTCATTATTCAGACTGAAAGCAGCGGGCACTTTGACAGAGTAAGGATCACAGGATTGTTACATCAACAGTACTGCAATTTGATTTTTAAACACAGAACTTCTACACTTGTCATCACTAAATACGCAAGTAGCTTTTGCATCCAAAAGTGTAAGTAACACGTTATATGAACGAAACCATTTGTCTAAGGTGGCCTTTCTTAGAAATGAAAGTTAAAATTAAGAGGAGTATGAACTATCTGAAAATGCAGTGAATTGAATCACTGTGACTCCAGTCTGGGAGGGATGGTTTAAATCAAAACTGGTCTGCTGTGTACAGAGTAAGTAGAAAAGCCTCAAAATATCCCAGAGGCTAAGTTCTGCCTAGCCAAGTAGAAGAGGCATCATTTCTCTGCAAAACAGGTATGTAGACACACTGTGACAGCAGCATGTATATGGATCTATACTGCAGTATTATACACCCCATTTCTCTCCATGGAAAGAGCTGGTCTGCGGGCCACACTCTGGCTCACTGCTGCCTTACACACACAAGTAGCCCAGGAAAAACCAGCATGCAAGCACATGGTACTCATGCCCCACCACGAGAGCTGGCACCCTCGGCTCCAGCTGCTTCCAGAAGCTCTCCCAGCTGGCCCTGGTGCCGGCGGTGAGGAGCAGCCACCCAGCACGGCTCCCTGCAGGCAGAGGCGATGGACTCCCAGCACACGGGCAGGACAGTGCGGAGCACCTCTGACAATCAGACTGTGATGCCTCCTGGGTATTAGAGCACATTTTCCATTCAAAACTCCGGAACTGGATATTGTGCTAAACCTCCCATCACCGAATACCCACATATGAGCAAGTGACCAAGACGGCAGAAACCACCGTTGGAGGCACTGCAAGCTATTTACACAGGGACCTGTTCGGTTAGATAATGTCCTGTGCTGACGGCAGTGGGCCCAGGCCTGTCCTCATCGAAGTCAATAGATTAATTGTCTTCCCCCTGAGCACGGTAAGCCTTATGTGAGGCTGGTGGGGGTCTAAATTACTTTTTTTCACATGCACATTGCAGATTGTTGAACTCTTAGATGAGGCACAGCGACACTGCTGCTGGAATCCACGGTTTCAGATTGCAGGGCAGAGCACTGAATAGACAGTGAAAAACTGACCATGAAATCTACTCCTAGATGCATGTGTGTTTACATAATCTATCCCTGGGACTGTTTATTAGTATTTCAAACTGTATGCATATAACCTTAAAATAACCCCTTCCTCCGGCATCCCATTTTCAGAGGAAGGTATTATGCCCCTTAACTGGATCCATTACTCTTCCAATGCTTCCCTAAAATAACTGTTTTGATTTGGGAATTTAAATGGAAGGAAGCCTACGTATGTAGCCCAGAACGTATTTAAAGCATCGCTTCTGTTCACTGAGATGGTCTAATTCTGTTTCCTTCTTCTTTCCTGATCATGGTCTTTAAAGCACTTTGCATCAGATCCATGACCTTGTGCTTTTGCCTGGATATTACCATACATCTAAAACAATAGAAAGAGGGTCATGAACAGACAAATCCTGCACCGATATGGCCCATGGTCTCTCAGTGTAGGAGGACGGTGCTTCAGATTATCCTGGAAGAGATGAGAGCTATTCTCTCCACTGGACCAAGCTGAGTAGAGCCTCCTTGCACATCTTAATGTGTACCTTGCTAAAGACTAAAACAAATCCCAATGAATACACATTGTGGGAGCATGTGATCTCAACTGATCTTCAAAATTATGAACTTTCCGTTGTCAGTGTATAACTGCTCTCTGAAAATGAGGCAGAAGGAATTACCTGCCTCATCCCCTGTGACAAAATGAGAGATGTCATAGTCAGTGAAACCATGAAGATGCACTTGCAGAGCAGGCTGCCCTACGTTAACTATTCTTATTATCAAAATGCAACTGGTGCTCACACAATGGATAAAAACAAGTCCATTTGCCAAATCAAACTGGTGAAAACACACATGGTTCTAATTTTCATTTATAGTAAAAACAATCTACTCACCATAGCATCTCTATAAATGCTGAAAGATAGCAGAGCTAGAAAGAAGGGATGCTCCTGTTGCACTGAGCAGAACTTCTTTAGTGATATGAACTGCAGAAAAAGCAGGATCCAGGAATATATGTAACGTTATTTCTTAAGACTGGTCCTGAGAATAAATTCTATTTCTCTTACATACCTGTTTTAAAACGTATTTTTTCCTACTTGAATAAAAATGTTATTGTATTTGAGGTCTTAATCATATAATTAGTAACAACAACAAATTAAAATGAATTACTCCCATTCTGATTTATTTTGCTTGCAGTGTTAAATAAGAAGTACACAAAACACAATTAAGTCATTTTAAGTCCTCTCTTTAAACCCCCATGATGAATTGCTACATCTAGATAAAAACAAAACAAACCAAAGCTTTTTGTTTGGTGTGAGCTGAGAGAGGCGTAGAGCACACACTGATTCCTAGGTAAATACTTTCACTGCTTCTCAGGATTTCTGGTTAGGAACTTGCTCAGCAATACCAGGACTGTATATAGATGACTATGCAGGATCTGCTATTTGGAATAATTAGTGCAAGAAGCTTTAACCGCAATGTACAATATACAGAAAAACATTAGCCTAAGGATGAGGGAGGTCTGACACTTGTTTAAAAAAAAGAAAGATAGAAATGCTTTGTCAACCTGTGCTGACATCTCCCTCTTGTTTGGTACTGACACTTCTGCAGGGCACCTCACTCCACCGTAGCCTGCTTTGTTCATTTTTAAGCACCCACACAGAACACAGACTTACTTCTCTAGCTAAGGCATTGCATGTACCCAGGTAACAATCAGACACGTGGCCCACAGACCCCATTTGAGGAGGGTCTCAAAACACTCAGGAGGCACCAGCAAAAGACAAATATGAGTACTGCTATGTGCAGAGCAGTAGCAGTGCAGCAGGGCTGGGTTTCTGCTGCTGAGTACAGCACTGCAGTGAGGGGTGCCTACTGGTGAAGAGCGGGAGCTTGCTGCCGTACCAGATGGCACAGCAGCTGTGTGGGCAGGACAAGAGTGCAGCGCCAGCAGCCATGCAGGAGAGGTATGCACATCCCCACTGCAACGGTCACGCCTGAGCTGCCAGTGACATGACAGCACGGGATGGCTGAGCCTTGGCATAGTTCTTCCCATCACACACCATATCATGTGCATGTGACAACTAGAGGTCAGAGGGTTGTTAATCCTTGCTAGGTCTTCAAAATTAGCCCACCTCTGCACACAGAGAGGACACTGCAGCTACCTGCCCAGTGATGTACACAAGTCCCACCTATGCCTATTGCCAGAGTCACAGGGTAAGGCCTGGCCTAGAAGTCATAACCTTGCCACAAAGCAGAAAAGAAATGTAGCATGAAGCAGAGGATTTGCTGGATGGTCCAGCTGCTCTCCTACCACCTTGATGCAGTTCACGGGGCTCTCCCCACACCTCACTTTTCTCCAAGTGGTGCCCAGACTTCTCCCCCTGCATGGATGGACAAACCTCTCACCCTGAGCAAGGACACGTGAGCCCACACTGCAGGGCTGCTCCTGGAGCCTGACAAGAGCTGGAGTCTGCAGCTGCATGCAGTGCACATGAGAAGAAGTCCAAGAAAGGGGATCTGCCACATAGCTGCTGATCTTCAGCCAGCCTGATACCTGAGCACCAGAGAGCAAATGTTGCTCCACTGGGATGCACCAGAGATGCAGCTAACATTAACCTCAAATCCTTCAGATGGCCAATGACAGCATAAATGAAGAAACATTGCAGGGAGAGCTCTTAACTATACAGAAGCAGTGACGAAAGTACCTTGTCTGTCAGTTTGACAAGCGTGAACTCTGTGTTTGCTCAAGAAGTGTTGTCATAGACCAGACCAGTCACCATCTTACTGCAGGGATGAGTCCTAGCTAGTGCCTGTTCCAGAAGACTTACTTGTGGTTAGACGGGCACTGCACATTTGACCATTTCATGTATCTGCTGCACCAATCAACATTCTAAACCTACTTTCACTATTGATTTGTTATGTGAAGGAATCCTTCATTGTAACAACACCTTCTTTGGTCTTTAGATGTAATAGCTGTCTGGTCAGACTCCATTCTTCTTATATATATCATCTAGTCATACACACCATAGCTGAATAGCACATTCATAGCTTCTAGCACTGAATAGAATCCATATGTTCTCCTCTTGTCCCTCTGCAGAGATTTAGCAGTCTGAGTTACTTGCTATGGGATCCTGCATACCTCATTTAACACCAACATTCAGACATAAAGCAGCATCATATGTCCTGGCCTGTTCCTCCATGAGATGGTGGGGCATGATCAGCCCCCAGAATGAAAATCCCCCCAAAACACTTGCATGAACTGAAGATATACCAAACAGAATGAAGACAGGATAAATGTAATTTCCATTTCTGAACCCTTTGTGATTTTGTCTTACAAGAAAACACAGGTTCCCAAGTTAATAGTGCAAAGTAGATGTGGAAACACAGCAAAAATCGCTGCCAAGTATAAACAGTAAAACAAGACGGAGAGGGGCCATGTCTCCCACTCTGCTTGCAGCCATGTAGAAGGCAAAAAACAAACAGACCCTGATGACAGCACAGCTACTGCTGTAGCAGGCACAAGGCAGGCAGGCATTCAGGGAGTCATCATTCCACTTGCCAAAATCATGGACTCCAGCCTGACTGGGCTCAACATGCTGGGAGCCTTTCAGTGGTTAGGAGCAAGGCAGCATGACACTGAGTTTTGTGGCCCTCTGGCATGGCCCACTGAGCATGGGCCCATTGGATTCTTCATTTTGTAAACCTGCCTCTCGATGCCGTCAGGGGCTGGTTGCTGATGACCTAAATGTTTGGGTATTTATAACACAGCAGTAGAATAGCGTCAATATTACAGTCTGTATAACCCTGATGGCAAGTCAGTGCTCCATTGACTTCTAAGTTTTCCTTCATCCCATTAGACTCTCTCTCCCTGAGAGTTAAGTAAATAATTTTTCTCCTGCTCAAGCCTCGACATTCAGATGGTACTAAGGAACAGCAAAACATCAGATGGTAAAGCACTGCTTTATGTAAAGCTTTTTTCAGGTAACCAGCCAGAGCTGACTCATTTTTGAGTGTTTGTTTGCACAGATTAAAACAAACAGTTGCCTTTAAAATCTCCAGTGATTCCCTCTGTCACTCTCTTCTTGCAACCCCAAGCTGAAGCAATGAACAGAAGATTATCATTAGATCACGAGTAAAAAAAATCATCTTCTGTCAGACTTTTGTTGTGGAGTACAAAGAGTATTGAGAGTACCATATAGAGAGTATGATGTCTCTTGGGACCCACAAAGGGGACAAGCAGGTTTGTGTAGAGCAGTGAGGTGAACAAGACTACTCCTGTATGTGCAACCAGTAAATTTTAGCTGTTCAGCGTGCTGCTTAAGTAATCAATCTCATCTGTTACTTTTTTCCTTTTTCTTTTTTTTCTTTTTTTTTTTTTTTTCCAATATATGCTTAGTGAAACACTTCGTTGCTGCCCTTCAAAAGCAGAGGCACAACAGCCAGGGGTGCTGCTGACCACAGTAGGAATAGGACTGGATCCAGATCCCCAACAGTTACAGCCAAGGTACCACAGCACAAAGCTTTTTCCTAAAGCCACGATGTGTTCACAGATCAAAGATGCATTTTAAATCCTGACCAGTGTGCTTTCGTGTGTGAACAGATTAGTTAATCTCAGAAACTTCTCAGAACAAGGAGATGGACGAAGTGAGTTATGTTAAACTTACATGACATTTCCCCTATCTTGTCCCCTGCCCACAAGTACTGGACTGCTTTCAAGTGCTAAACTCAATGAAAGTAGATATCTGGGCAGAAGCACACGCTGTCCAGGCACTTCATTCTCCTCTAGAACATCACTCCAGCACCAGGTAAAAATTCCCTGCTTAGTTCTGTGTCAGTCAAGAGTTAATGTAGCCATATCAGTGTAAAAATGATAGACACAAAGAAGAATAAGATTCCTTGTTTCTACTTAAAACATTACTCTGAACACCTGCAGCCTCTGCACTTTCAAAATAAATGTATTTTATTTCAGAGAATTACAGTAGCACTTTGTACACACCAGTCACACAATTGTAAATCTTGATTCCCTACTTGTAGACACATGCAAACATTTTGGCAATTGTAACCCGTGGGTAGCAAACCGGGTTCTTGTTTCTGGAGGCTGGCTGTGGTTTTCAGACCTGGCATGAATGAATCACCTTTTTTCACGAGCTCCCTTCCCAACTTGTCCACTTGGTAAACAAAACATCTCTAGCTAGGTAGTCCTAAATGTGCTCGGTTTTTGACAGACATTTTCCTTTTAATACACATGCTGAACACTGTATCAACATGCAAAGTCATAAATTAGCTGGGGAAGGCTTTGAAAGCTTGCATCTTGAAATAGAGTGAGCCTGCCCTTTAATTCACATTGCAAAGAACAGTCCTTCATACTGGTACTCCAAAAGAAAGTCCCGCCACTGAGCGTGCAATGAGGTACTCACTGCAACATGGTCTGGGCAGCGTCACTACCTTAATCGTACAGCGACCAACGTCATTCATACCTCTGTGTAACAGCCAAAATTTTCAACAGTGACCAGTGGTTAGGGAGGTGGAGGTATTGAAGTGCCCCAGGTAGTTAGTACACCTCCTCGAGTCCGGATTTTCACCAAGCTAAGCACTACTTGAGGAGAAGTTCCCCTGACCATGTCTGCAGCTGAGCTCTGCAAAACCGAAATCCAGCCCCTTAGAAATCCCGGAATGTGTGTCAGGCAAAGGCAAGCACACTTCAAAGGCCGCGGTGTGCTCAGTGCTCGGCATCTGTACGGGCAGACAGGACCGAGGACCGCATCACGCACCCTGCTCACCAGAGCGTGGCCTTGGACATTGGAAAGAGGCGGGATTTGATCCCAAGGTAGCGAATGTGGGGTTTTCCTCTGAAAAGCATTCGCTCTGCTGTGGGGGAGGGAAGCGTTCGTTCGTCAAAAGAGGCGACTTCCCACGCCTGCCCCAGGCGGGGCTGCGCTTGGCATTCAGAGGCATGACTCAAGTGCAGGAGAGGGTCCTGCGGAAGACAAAGGCAGCTCCGCACTCGGCAAGTCAGCTCCTGCAAGGAGATCCCGCTGGCCCGCGGTGCTGGCCCCGTCCGCTGCCTGTAATTTGCGTCTGCCCCCGGACCCCCTGCCCGCTCCAGCCCCCTCCTCTCGGCGGGGTCGTTCCCCGGGAGGCGAAGGACGAGGCTCCCGCCTGCCTGCCGGAAAGGTGGGCGAGGCCCCGCCGGGCGGCCCGGCCCGCAACCGCCCGCAGCCCCGCGGCTGCCCGCC
>NW_010972583.1:260176-262066 GCF_000737465.1 Haliaeetus leucocephalus | reverse complement strand
GCCGGGAGGGCTCGGGGCTTGCACGGCACCTGCCCGGGGTCCCGGCGCAGACCTCCCGCCGGGGCGTCGCTGCGTCCTTGCGGAGCCGGCAGAGTGCGGGTCGGAGCAGCTGGGCAGCCTGCGGGGGGGGAGGGGCGGAGATCGCTCCCCCGGGGGACCCCTCCTGCTGCCGCAGCCCCTCGGGTGCTTCGCTAAAGCCCGTCCAGGGCGGGGGGTCCTGCGGTACCCCCCGCAGCCCGCGGGGAGGAAAGGGTCCCTGTCCTCCCAGTCCTCATCGGCGGCGGCCGAAGGAGCTGAAAATCTGTCGAGCTGCTGCGGCTCCGGCGGGCCCCCTCCTCCCCCCGGCACACGCGTTTCTATTTGACGGCCCGGGTCTCCTGCCAGAGTAGTGTTTATTCGTCGCGTAAACAGAAGGGAAAGGAATTAAGCGGGCAGATACGATAGCTCAGGGGAACCGTTCAGGCCCTTCGGCATGGAGTTACCATGCTCGCAGAGACCAGGACATCCTGACGGCTGAAACCACGCAGCGAGCTTTGTAGCTGGGGGCTTATAAAGAACCCGCGATGGTTTCCACTTTGGTTTTGCCCTCCAGTACGTTAAGGGCAAAACGCTCTTTTACGTAATTTGATCGCTGCTTTAATTTCCTCTGTCCCCAGCACTTTCCCTGAGTGACAGCGTGACACACTTAGCACAGACGCTTAAAAAGTCAACTTCTAGATAAAGTGTTTGCCGCGATTTCAGGAACGCATAGTTGCAACGCTTAATTCGAACACGCACATGTTTCATCCACATAGTCTGTTCATAGTGCAGGGACCAAGAGGTAAAATAAGCAGATCTGAGTAAATGAAGCAAAATTATCGCAGTTACACCCTGGGGTGTCGAAATTACTCCCCGCACTTCCTCCCGCAGTGCAAGGGTCAGTGCTCTAAAAAGATGCAGGGCTGCATCCCAATCACTCGCTCCTTGCCCTCTGCCTCCCCGCCCCTGTCCCCATTTTTTTCCCTGTAGGGGAAAGAAAAAAAAGAAAAAAAAAACAAAAAAACCAAAGAAAAACCCGAAAAACAACCCAAAACTGCAAATTGCCTCAAGTTCTGGACGTTGGTGGGGGAATTGCTGGCTCAGGAATCCAATTAGGAAATAGAAACCTTTCCCTTCGACTGATCTGGTCATTCACAATTAAGCAACACAGAGCTCCACGCTGGAACAGCCATGAACAAAAGCCACATGTGTGCAGCTTTGGAAGACCCTGGACCCGCAAACCGGAGGCAGACAGCCTGGCCCAAGAAAAGTGCATTGCACTGATTTGGAAAACAAGTCATTGGTAAGAGGCTGGGTTCGTTTACTTCTCGAGCACCAAGAATTCATGGCTAGTCCAAACCCCGCGGCTTTTGCCAGTGGCTGGAGCCAGCGGGGATGCACAAACTCACAAAGAGCAAGCCCGAGAGTGCTGCCTCGATTTCCCTGCCTGTCTTCCACAGCCCTGGACGCTGCCGTCTACAGATGGGAAACCTCTGGACACCGGCAGGTGTGCAAATGCCAAAGTACGTGTACGAAGGTGGCCGAGACAAGAGAGGGGAGCTTGCCTGGAAGCGAACTTTGTCCCGCGGTGGCTGTCAGGCTCTCCGCTCCGAGCCGTCCCTCCTGCCAGACAGCTGCTGGCGACTGAGGCGACGGCGGGGCCCCGCGGTCACCCGGAGGAGCAGACCGCGGAGAGCCGGAGCCGCCGGCCCTCCTCCCTGCCTCGCCCCGAGCTCCCCCGGGAGCGCGGAGAGACCCGGCGGCGCGCGGGGAGGTGAGATGGCGAGATGAGATAAGGGCCGGCAGCACCCGCGGGGGGGCCGCCCCCCGCAGAGCGGGGAAGAGAGGCGGGGACGCGGCGGGACCCGCGGC
>NW_010972583.1:258773-259965 GCF_000737465.1 Haliaeetus leucocephalus | reverse complement strand
GAGCAGGCGGGGGCGGGCGGCTCGGCTTCCCGCGGCCCTGGGCTCAGCGCCCTTTTTTCGTAAGCTGCCCACGAGGCCGTTTTTCTCAGCAGACCGTGCTTTAACGGGAGAATCAGCTTCGCTAGAGCAACCTCCAGAGAGAAACATCCAGCCGCACGCACTTGCACTACGGTGCGGTCTTCGATTAAGAGGTCTATATGCCAACACCCTCTCGTTAAAACAACCCTAATTCCCCGCGTTCGGCATTTTCTTCGTGCTGCGCCTTACCGTCAAATATTTAAGAGGTCTCTCCTACGTGCAGCTGGTTAGCACTCCCACCCACGCGCATCCTTGCATTACTGCTGGGAGAGAGGAATCAGAACCAGACGCGAGTCCCCCCCGTCGAGGGTCCCGCGGGAGTCCCCCGCTCCGCTCCCAGCCTCGACAGGACCAGGCCGGGAGGACTGCCTGCCCCTCCGGCAGGTTCCCCTTCCCTCCCGTCTCTCCCTGCCGAGAGCCCGTCGAGGAACGGCCCCCCCCGTCCCCGCCACGGGGTCCTTCCGCAGGGACCGGCGCCCCAAGCGCGGAGCCCGCGGGGCGAGGAGCGGCGGGATTAAGGCAGCATCTGAGCCGCGCATCCCTCCGGTGCGCATGGAGAGAGCAGCAGGGAGGCGAGGGCGCGCAGAAATCGGAAATTCCTTAAAGCCTGCGTGTCTGCGTGTTTTCATCTCCCCCAAAAAACGATGCTGGGAATCCTGTCTAAAATACCGAGGGCGTGTAACTGAAAAGATGAAATTTAGACTGGACTTTGGAGAGAGAGGCGATAAAAGCCCACAGGCGAAGCACGGGTGGAGCCCGGATAACCAAGCCCAATGCACTTTCCACGTCCACCCCGTGTACACACCGTAGGGTTTCTGACCTCTTCTCGGAAACAACACCTCTCTCCAATAAGCTCGGCGAAAACCCTCACCTCTTGCGAAGCACCCCCGGCCGTAGCAATAACCACGCTCCGCTACCTGATTGTCTCCGCGCCGCTTCTCGGCGCGCCTTGTCCTCCCGCCCCCCCCTGCGGCCCCGGGGCCGCCGACCCAGCCCACGGCTCTGCGCAGCCCTCGGGGAGGCCCCGGACAAGCCCCGTACCCCCGCGGCGTGCCCCCCGCTCCGCCGCGACCCTCGCACCGTGCGGGCGCTTCCCCGCAGCCTGGGGGCGGGC
>NW_010972583.1:255987-257558 GCF_000737465.1 Haliaeetus leucocephalus | reverse complement strand
TGTCCCGCGTCCGCCCGCCGCCGGGCGGCCGCTCGGAGCTCCGGCCCGCCGGCGGCACCGTGCCGCGGCCAGAAGAAAACCCAAACCGCTACTTGCCTCGCTGCGGCAGCGGCTGTTAGGGAGATTAGGACTGAATTTAAGCGAGATTCTGCGCACGGTTAGGTCGGTTTTAGTGCTGGACAAACGAGTGACTGACGGCGGGCGTCCCGGATACACCGGGGCTCGGCACCACCGCTCGTTCAGTCAGGGTCCCGCAGAATCGGGGGTCCTGAGACTCGAAACAACAATCATACTTCTCGGGGGGGAGAAGAATAAGGGGCTTCTCCTTTCATACAGCTGCTCGAAAGCAGAATTCCCTTTTGTCAAACCTATGGTGTTTCCAAGCACACGGGCAAGTCTCTCGTTTTGCTTTACTGAGGCTCTGCAACATGTCTTGCATCTATCATCAGGCGGAGCTGAAACAAAGAGCGGGGGGGAAAGATGGAAACATAACGACAAGTTTAATTAAAAACACCTGGCTAGTTAAATACGTGCGGAGAAGCAGCCACCCCTGTTCTTTACCTCACCTGCGATGGACAAGCTGTTGCTTTATTCTCCTGCAATGTCCCGCGAACACCAGCAGTATTTGGTTTGAGGGAACTCTGCGGGCAAGGTTTGTAGCGGTGGAAAAAGCGCGCTAGTAACCTCCGCCCCCCCCCCCCCCCCCCAAAGGCATTGCCTACTTTTCCGGGGAGCTGTGGGCAGCCAGCTGCCAGCCCCCTCTGTCCACGGCGCGACCGAGGACTCTGATGTTAATTAGCAACATCCGTGGTCTTTCAGGCTTGATTTCCGAGCCGGAGTAACGCTACGGCCTTTGGGCAGCTCAGATGCTCCTTTTTTAGCTTAATGAGAAAGGTTTTATCATGGGATCTTGGAGGCGCGAGCAGGAGTAGAAGCAGCAAGGCAGGTTCGGGAGTTGTGAGTCTGAGCTACAGGAATACGCTCGGGCTTTGGGTTTCAGCAGCACGGAAAAACCTTTCCCGTTCACACGTACTCTCGCTTTCCGTCGTGTTTGTCTTCTTTGCTAATACAGGGATGTAACTCGAATCTTTGTTTAGACCGGGGCGGCGGGGGGAAGCTGTGGCAAACGATGAAGACAAACGGGGGGCGGGGGGGATCCTCTGGTTTTTTTCGTTGCTGGCTTTTTTTGTTGTTGCTGCTGCTGTTGTTGTTGTTGGGTCCCCCCGTCCCCCCCCGCACGAAACCCGGCGCGGGCTCGCTGGCGGAGATCGCGATCCCGCCATGCTCAGAAGGCGGGTTTTGCGCAGGAGGTGAGGCCAGCGAGGCAGGTCCCCGCGCGGCGGGTCCACCCACTTGAAAACAAAACTTTTTTCCTGCAGGCGCTGAGAGCAGAGACCCGGCGCGGGGTCCCCGGAGCGGGCTCGCCGCGCCCCCGCCGCCGCCGCGCTGGCATGCGGTAGGGCAGTGCCATGTATTGGAAGAGCGACCCGATGTTCGTCTGCAGGCTGGAGGACAAGGACCTTCCCGCGCTCGGCGGCCCCTCGGAGAAGGTGCGCGGGGCGGCGAGCGGC
>NW_010972583.1:255462-255794 GCF_000737465.1 Haliaeetus leucocephalus | reverse complement strand
TGCCCCGGGCGAGGCCGGCGGCGGCCGGGCGCTGACCGCCGGCTCCCGTGCGCTCCCCCGCAGGCGAGCCCCGCAGCGGCCGACGAGGACTCCTGCTCTTCCTCCACCGCCCTCTCGCCCTCCTCCTCGCCGCGGTCCATGGCCTCGGGCTCCGGCTGCGCCCCCAGCAAGTGCGTGTGCAGCAGCTGCGGCCTGGAGATCGTGGACAAGTACCTGCTGAAGGTAAGAGCGCCCGGCCTCGGACGGCGGGGACGGGGACGGCAGCGCCCGGCCTCGGACGACGGGGACGGCAGCGCCCCCCCGCCGACGTGGCACGGCCGCCCGGCGTGCGG
>NW_010972583.1:230826-255372 GCF_000737465.1 Haliaeetus leucocephalus | reverse complement strand
GCGGGGAAACTTGTCCCTCTGGCACGCCGCTGGAGCTGCCGGCGTCCGTGCCCTCGTCGTGCCCTTTCCGTCCGAACCGGCGTCCCTTCAGCGTGCGGGCGCCAGCAGCGATACTGCCGAGAGGGGACTGGCGTTACTGGGAGGAGGAGGTGGAGGGGATCTCTGCGTGCTGCTCTGCGAGATTCGGCCTCAGAGGAAAACCGAACGGCTGGCTCGGGTTTGGGCAACGCTTTTCTGCGCTGGGATTGTGTTTTCTTGACGAGCGGCAGGAGGGAGTGGGGAAGGGACCTAACGGTTCAGAATGCGGAGAGCTGCTCTGCTGCGCTCTGCGCTCCTGGTTATGCGGTGGCGGTGTGACCCGTATGTTATTAGCCGAAATAAATCGTCTAGTGGGATGTCGTGAGTCGCAAAGCAGAAGGCGCCTCTTGAGAAAGGTGGAAATAAGTTATTCCTGTAAAAGGTGGTCTAGTAATGTCTGTGAAGGAAAGGAGCTGTGTGATGGCAGAGTAGTTTTGCTAGCTTTAGCATTCAGGACTGAGTAAGATCCTTTAAAAACAAACCATGTGACTTTAAACATAAAGCATTAATGTGGGTGGGAGGGGGGCTATTTTCCTTCTGTATTACAGCCATTAAAATTATCCTGGATCACACTGTTTCTCTCCCTGCTTTCAAGAGTGAGAGGAGGCGACCGTGCTAGAAGTCACTTGATTGTGTTGGATGCAGCCTTAAATAAAGCTGTTGTATATCCTGCAAAGTGAAAGTCGGTGACACCACTGAAAACATCTCAGTGTTGTTAGATCATTTGCTTAGATCTCAGTTGGGGTGAGGAGGTCGAAGGAATGTGTATGCTGGGCTGGTGTTCATTTGCAGTCGGGTAGGTGCAGGTGTGGGGGAGCCGCTATATACCTTCTGTTCCAGTAAATCCCAGCCACCTTTGCAACAGGCTGGGCTTGCACATGAATAGTGCAGTAGGACCGGGAGCAGAGCTAACCTGAACTTGGTTCTGGCCCCATTAACTCCTGTGATGTTTTGGTAGCTCATTTACTGATCACTGCTGTCTCCTGTCTGAACAACTGGGATAACGCGGCTTGGAGCAAAAGACCTCTAAATGATTTAGCCTTACGCTTAAATTGGTTGTTACTGCTTCCTGCACAGGCAGAGAGAGAAAGGAATCTGTGCTGGTAGACTGGCGTCTCATTGATCGTCAGCAGTACGTCTTCTAACTGCAGCCCTGTAAATTAGTAAGTAAGAATGTAGACGGGTGACATCAAATGGGACAAGGATCAAAGATACTGATGTCCCGCTCTGTGGAAGAGCGTTAGCCTCTGAAGAAAACGGGCGTGAGCCGAGCTTTGCGTGGCTGGGATGTCAGCTCGCACTGTGCAGAGCCGTGTGCCGGCGGCCCAGCTGTGGGCAGGCCCCCCTCGCCTGCCCACGGCTCCCGGTGTGGGCCCTGCTGGGGTTGCCTGGGGACCCTTCCTGGGGGGACGACTGCTGAGCAGGCTTGGTCTGGCCCAAGTGCTGCTGCCCTGTGTCTGCCCGCAGCACAGCCGAGTGAAGAAATACTTGGGAGGATCGGCCCGGTGACAGCAGTTATCAGCAGTTTCACATTATATCGTGGTGTTAATTTGTCAGCGTATGGGAAGATGGCTGCCAACAAGGATAATAGTTGGGAGAGCATTGGGCAACTGCAAACTGTAATGTTATAACCTGAAGAATGACTGGAACGAGCGATTCCAGCATGAGTGGTGGCGTCAATACCTCACTTTCTCTGTGGTTTGTCTGGCAGTGTTCTGATGAAAGGTATATCCTGGATTATCTCAAATCTGCTGCTTTGCCATAGGCAATATATGGGCTGTTTGGTATGAGATGAGAAATTGACTGGGGAAAAAAAAAAAAAGTAAATCTAAACTTAGTCACTGTTTCGTTTACAGAATTCCTCCTATGCAGCACAGGATTATCCAGAAGGTTATTACTTAATTTTATGGTCACTGGGAGTCTTGGGTTTTCAGATTATTTAAGCTATTCAGCTGATGTGTTATGCACAGTGTCGCATGACAAAGAGTTCTCGTTATAGGAAAGAAGAAATGAAAATAATTGCACTCAGTTTATTTGCCCAAAAATTATATGCAGGTTTTCAAAACTGCTGATTTCTGCTGCTTTCCATGAACATGTCTAGCTTTGCTGTGGATATTACATGTTAAAGAATTGTTGCATTTGTTATTAAAACAACTGCTGGTATTTTGAAACTTGCACTCTGTTCGCTAGCTTTGCTTTAACAGAAACCTGGCAAACAAAGATGTGGTTCATGCTGTGTTTCTATTTGACATACTTTTTGGGGTTTTTTTTTGTCTTTTCCCCTTCAATACTTGCATTTTAAAATTTCAAATAACTTTGCAAAGTTTGTTCGTTAGGCAGGACTTTTAACAGACTGGGAAATAAAAGTATGTAAGTTAGCTGCCTTCCCAAGGTCATGTGAGGCCAAAAACTTGTTCTGTTACTCTAATGCTACGAGAACAGAACTGGGCACAAAATATCTATGTGGAGCTTGAATCTCTTGCTTCCTCTTCTGGTGCTTTTAATTACAAAGCCATGACAGCTTTTTCTGAAGACATCCACCAAATTAATTAACCCTTAATATGCATGCAGTTCTATAGGAAAAATGTTTTGCCTTGAAGATAAATTTTCCATGAATCATGGTAAATGTAATTTTTGGCCTTGTCTGTATGGATGGAAAAAACAGTTTTTGTAAATATGAAATATAATATTGGTAGCAAAAACGCTGAGGGGTATTTGTCTTTTGTGTTTTTGCAGGTAAACGACCTCTGCTGGCATGTGCGCTGTCTCTCATGCAGTGTTTGCAGAACGTCTCTAGGAAGGCACACCAGCTGTTACATCAAAGATAAAGATATCTTCTGCAAACTTGATTATTTCAGGTATATCATACAGGAATATCATTTTATTAGATAACATTACACTTGCTTGTCACTTTTCACTTAAGCTGCAACTAAAATGTACGTTTAGGCTCTTTGGTTTTTATTTGGTAGGTTTATTTTCAGTAGCTAAACTCTGACATCTCTTGCAGAGGGACTTGGGAAACACCAGGTCTGTCTAATGTAACTACCTACTAAGTCTCCCCCTCCGGTGTTACACATAGCTACTGCATTTATACAGTAATTTACTTCTGTATGCACGGGGGTGGGGGGGGGAAGTAGTCAGATTCCCTGCCACAGTAAGGTTGTAAAATCTATCATATGTGCAAAGAACCATCCTTAGGTAGTGCTGAGTGGGAACATGAGGTAGGGCTGAGATGAGACTCTGGACTAGCACTCCACTGGACTTGGGGTATCCCATGGAACTACAAAACTAAGGCAGAATAAATCCCGTGATCTTTAAAAGAAGCTTTCAGCAGTTACACTTTTCTCTGATCAATTTGATTTAGAACATGAAGCATTCTTCAAGATTAAGGTCTAATCCTGTAAGGAAGAATATTATTTATTCATGCTGGCATTGAAAGTACTCGTGATACAAACTCTTTGGTCTAGAAAGTAGCAAAAATTTTTGATGTTAATTTTGGTGTGATTACTATACTTCCCAGACCAGACTATTTATGGGATTCTCACCTGTGTAGTGAATGGATTATGTTCAGCTAGTCAGTTTTGACACTGAAAGAGAGGGAGGGGGCAGGCTGAATACTGTGAACTTCTGGAAAAACAAAGTTTTGTGGGACTTCAGAAAAACAGCTTACGAGTCTGCAAAGATTTTCAGGATAAATTCTTATGTAAATAATCAACATAACTTGGTGGCTACTTTCCTCTTCAAAGAGAAATATTCTACTGTAGTAATGTAAATACTTGCAGATATTTGAATTTCTTTTAAAATCATAATGTGGTGGTAATTAAGGAAATAACAATGAAGATACAGGTTTCCCCCCTTCTGCTGAAGGGGACTGAATTATTAGTGAAGGATGATGTAGCTAAATATAATATTTCAGACTACCACTAGAGTAATGTGAAATATATTTGAATAATTGGGAGAACTTGAACACAAAGTCAGCTGTTTCCATCTCCCACTCACAGCTTTTGAAAGGGTAATTATCTTTATAAAAGGAACGATGAAGAGTTGTGAATTCATGTAGTAAAGATGTTTCAGTTTTATTCTTTGCCTTATGAAAATATTAGCTTCTGTAGTTCAGTAGTGGTCTTGCCTTAAGCTGTCAGATACAAACTTGTGGATGGTTTTGCAATAAAACCACAATTACGCTGTCCTCTCATCCCGTGTGGTCAGCCTACTTGCTGCGGGTCTTGGCTGCGCTCCTGCATCCTGGTTGTCTCTAACCCTCCCAGAGTCACCCTTTTGCCCAAGATGGTTAGTGTCCGTGCCTTCACCCTCCTGTTGCCTTTGTTTTTGCAGGCGGTATGGCACCCGCTGTTCCCGCTGTGGGAGGCACATTCATTCTACTGACTGGGTCCGAAGGGCTAAAGGAAATGTGTACCACTTGGCATGTTTTGCGTGCTTCTCCTGCAAAAGACAGCTTTCTACTGGAGAGGAGTTTGCTTTGGTCGAAGAGAAAGTCCTTTGTAGAGTACACTACGACTGCATGTTGGACAACCTGAAAAGAGAAGTTGAAAATGGTAACATACTGCTTTTGTTAAGAACCGTGTTTGTGGTTTAGTTTTAATTAAATTGTTGGGTTTTACTTCATCTTCCTTATGAAGAGGTAATTACCTAGCTTTACTAAGGCTTGAAGCACAGGTTCTTAAATTAAAATAATGTGTAAATTATTTGATGCTTTAATTTTTTAAGTTTGTATAACTTGTTTTCCATCCTAAGGAAAAGAAAGCAAGAGCCTATCTAGTTGATAAAATATCATGCTGGATCTATTCCTTCCCTCACTTGCAAGGGAGTCATTTGGGGTGTCATGGGTAATGGTGCCAGATCAATTTAACTTTGAATGGAATATGGCACTTTTTTAAAGGTGAAATTCAGCTAGCCAAGTACTGTTGGTTATTGTTGGAGGACAGCCTGACTTACAAATAACATTGTTTTGAACATTTAGCAGATGGTGTTGTCTTCCTTTTAATGCTTCAGGTAACGGGATTAGTGTGGAAGGAGCATTACTAACAGAACAAGATGTTAATCATCCAAAACCAGCAAAAAGAGCTCGGACCAGCTTCACAGCCGATCAACTCCAGGTAGAGGCAGTGCTAAAAAGCTTGAATAGTTCAGGTTTGTGCAGGATACAGGTGCTGAACTGATAGGAAATCAGATGTGTATGGGGGAAAAGAAAAAGCTTGCATGCTTTAAACTATTTCATAAACTATCAAGACACAGCATGTTTCTGGACTTGTTTGTTAGCTTCAGCAGTTTAATATGAAATAGTTACTCTTCAAGCTCTTTATTTCCCTGGGGGCAGCCAGTAATTCTGCAGAGTGGAAACAAAAAGGTGGTTCTATTTTGATTGCTCGATGAAATCTATTTAATCAGGCATTTACATCGCTACACATAATAAAGACAAAATATTTTTAGGATTATGTAATGTGAAGAGTTATACTATAGATGGGTATTTTATGACTTTAAGACATTAACAGGATGGAAGTTTGAACTTTGTTGTAATGCATGATAAGGGCTGCAAAAGAGTGTGTTCTCAAAACAGGTAAGTATTGTGCGTTCCTGCTCATATTTGTGTGAACACAGGGTTGAGGGTTGACTCCTGTCAATGACTCTTTCTTTTGCTTTGGTTTATAGAGAAGATGGGGAATAGTTGCGCATTTATTTCTTGATTGCCATTTTTCCTCCCAAGACGGTTCTCTTCAATACTTGCTTTTTAGATCTTGTGTTATAGTCTTGGCTATAATTCTGTACACCTGGAAGAGAAACTAGCAGCAGGGACTCATCTTTGCTTTCCTTCCTTCTCTTCTTCCAGCCCTTCCAAAATGCTTCACGTGCTGATTTCCTCAAAGCGTCTTTGAGCTTTGCCTGTTAAATGTATATTAAAGTCATCATAGTCTTGGTGTCGTATTTCAAGACCTAGCTTCAGTATTTAATGCTGCACATTTTAGGGGGGAAAAAACCCCACTTTTTTTTCATAGAGCTGAGTGGAGTGAAATACAGGGAAAATGCATTTGAAGTACTTGGCAGCAATTCTTGTACTTGTCCAATTTGTTCTTGAACCTGTGTTACTGAAGTATGTTTTTCCAATATCCCTTTATACTAGCTCAGGCACTAGTTCTAGTCCTTTCTGTGGTCAGGACTAAGGGAAGTGGGAGCTAGGAAGTCTGGACATACCAAATCGAAAGTCCTCCTTGTAGGGTCAAGCCTGCCCTGAAGGGGGAGGGGAGGGGAATTGCCTCCATCTGCTCCACTTTCAGGGCTTCTTGTCTTGTTGCTGCCTCGGCAAGAGTTAGCTCTGGACTGCCTCAAATATGAGTTATTTCACCCTCTGGATGACCGCTTAAATTGGCTTTCTAGGGAAAAACACTGTGACTAGGGCCAGCTCCCCATGAAACAGGATAGTGGTGAGACCAGATACAGAGGTTTCAACCTGCACTGGGAAGCAAGCTGCAGCTTTCTACCTAATGCTAGCTGTGCACGTCTGCTTTCAGTTTATAACATGTCTGCTTTCAGTTTATAATGTCTTTGAACTTCTGGTCACACGTGGCCACTATACTATTTGTTTTCTACTGTCTCAGTATGAGTTCTGTTTTGTTGGCCTGTCCTCCTCTTGTTCATGGTGGAAGTAGTTGAGAAGAACTAAAGGTGAGGTGTAATAACACATGTGAGGCATTTAAGCAGTGCTATATAACATGGCATGTGGCTGTTCAAAGCTTGGTTTACTATTTCGGCCATGACTGGAGGCAGAATGTGTTGTTAATACAAAACAATTAGCAATAATCTGAGAAGGGCACAGGGCATGGGCTCTGGACATCAAGCTCAAACTTCTGCGAAAGGGAATGAACTTTTCCAGCAGTAGCTGAATGGGAGTTAAGCCCAGCTGTCAGGGTAGGAACTGTATTCTGGGCTTCTTCCCATTTGCTGTCATTGAAACTTCCATTTCCCCTCTTTTTCTGCTTTAGATAGGTTGTAACCTACTTCAGCAGGTGTTTGAGATCTTAGGGCCTCTTGTTATTTAATGACACTTGCTATCTGTTCAGGGTATCTGTCTCTGTGCCTGTCCTTGATGTTGGTATAAGACTTCCAGCAAGAGAAGTGTCAGAGGGATAAGTGACTGTTGGAGTGGCAGCGTGTAGTAACACACCTTGTGAAGTACTTGTACAAAAGGATATCCACGCTTTTTGATGTCTTTGTATGCAACAGTAGGAAAGTAAATAGCTTCAGCATTCTGAATGCAGAGAGGAGTAGTCTGAATCTTCAAAAATGACGCCAGGCAAAATTTGCAGACCATCAAGGGTCAAAATCCAGAAATGAGAACCTACAGTTTGCTAAGTTGCTGAAGATACCCTGCAGAAATCCATGAAGCCTTACTTCCTTAAATAAGGTAAACTCTTACAGGCTCTCAAACTGTTCAGGATGCAGGCCAAGTTGACATCTACTTCCTCAAAAAAAAAAAGTAATTCATAACCTAATGACAAGTGTTCATTTCAATTTTCTGTAAAAAGATGAGTGTAACCAAACAATTACATAGTGCAGGTCAGCCAAGGTGGAGCCTCTGTGTTCCTCAGGTTGGTTAAAGGTAAATGAGGCACAAAGTGCTTCTCAGCTGCCTGCATCCTCCATGCAGCTGAGAAGAGGGTTAAGTTGTCCATATAATACAAGATGCAGATAGTGATTGACAGGTTCAGAGAGGTGGATCAAAGTTTATTCCTTCCTTATGCTGTGCACTGTGCTCTGCTGCTATATAAGTTTTCTTTATCAAGCATGTTTGAATTGCTTTGCAGTGAATTTTCTCTCACAGTCCTTTTAATACAATCACAACAGAACACTTCCTCAATTTTTTACTCTGCCAAGCACAAACCGTTTCTTTCATTTCTGGTAAATGTCTCAGCTCAGTTAAGCATAATAAGGGGCCTGTATTTTGCCTTGGGGGGATTTCCGCTGCGCCCCCACCTCCCCCCTGCCCCTTAATGTACTGGGGACTAGTGATTACAATAGTTTCCTAAAAACAGGCAAGGAGTAGGACCATAGTCTGAGAGGAGTCTCTAATGCTGCTCTTGAGGCTGCACACAAAAATCTGCAATCTCTTTATCTTGCCTTTTCAGGTTATGCAAGCACAGTTTGCTCAGGACAACAATCCAGATGCACAAACGCTTCAGAAACTGGCAGAAAGAACAGGCTTGAGCAGGCGTGTTATACAGGTAACTGTGCTGAGTTACTTGACTAACAAAGTCTGGTACTCATCCATTGGAAATGCTTAACGGCAGTTTTCTCCATGTAGTTATTCTGTGATGGAAAAAGATCTAATCTGGCAGCTTTAGCATAACTTCAGACAGCATCCTTAGTCAGGAATAGGTCTAGAACAAACATGTTAATTTGGAAAACTTGCTGTATTCCTCTTGAACTTTGTGTGGAGGATTAGTAATCTTCCAGGAAGGAACTTCTCAGCCTAAATAGTATAGAATTTGGCACTAAGCTCTTCTAAATACAAATTTCTGACTTTAGTAGCCTGTTCTTAAGACCTGCACTCTTTTTGAAAATGGCTTGTGGTATGACACATTAGGAATGAGTGAGTATCTAGTGATCTGTTCTAGAGAGCAGAGTTAAAATATATACCCACGCCATCCAAAACCGAGAGAAGCACAAGCTTCCAATCTTTGCTTGAAGATTCCTCTCAGCAAACGTTATACGCATGCTCATTTTATGCATAAATACAAATTTTTATATAATATAAATTATATATGTTTATATAAATAAAAAAGTTTGCTCTTCCCTCCACTCATTTTGCCTGGGAGATTGACTGAGTGTTTCTAGAGAAACGAGGCATCTGACAGCTGCGATCAAGCTTTTAAAAAAAAAAAAGGTGGCTTGCACACTTTTGAGTGTGAAAAGGAAAGTGGGTCTCCTGTGGAAAAACCTGCTTCACTGTCAGCAGTGCTTTGAGGGGCACGGAGGTGGCCGTGTCCTGTCGTGTGCCTGGGGGCAGCAGCCTTGGCAGCGGTGTGGGGCTGTGGGTGCTGCTGCTCAGCCTGGCAGGACGCCTGTGCAGCCCCTCGCCGTGCCTGTCCCTTGTGGGGTCAGCTTTCCTGACTTGACCGTGCCTGTTTGAGGCACCCAGTAGGCTTAGATGGATATTTCTTCGTTTGCACTGTCAGGGTTATGTTAAAGGCCCAATTAACTAACGGAATTCAGCTGAAGTTAGAACTCTGAGGTTTTTGGTATGCTAATGTTGAAACAGAATGCAGTCTATCAACATGATGTAAATTTCCCCCCCCCCTGTTTCAGGTGTGGTTTCAAAATTGCAGAGCACGCCATAAGAAACATGTTAGTCCTAATCATTCATCTACTGCTCCTGTCACAGCAGTTCAGCCCTCCAGGCTGTCTCCACCCATGTTAGAAGAAATGGCATATTCTGCGTACGTCCCCCAGGATGGGACTATGTTAACTGCTCTACACAGCTATATGGATGGTATGTATGACAACTTCGCGTATCCAAGTAAAGTCATTATTGACTGTAGCAAGAACAGTTTACCAAGCACCAATTAAAGAAACTTGATGGATTTTTAATTTCTAGTATTCTTTAGAGAATATCTTAATACTGTACTTGCTATCTACACCTCATTAAGAAATGTGCCTCTTCAAGCAGTAGCCCTTCGCTGTGAGAGCATAGCTGAAGATCTGGGTATGAAGACCAGTTTTTGTGGTTCCCCCAAACTATGAACACTAGTAATAAGAAATCAAATGCTTTTTTAAACATCCATGCCATGTTATTTAATAATATGTAATTTTAATGAAAACTGCTTACCACCCACTCCCTGGCTCTTACCCCAAGGATTGTAGGTATACTCTGTGCAGCAACTTGACTGACAACTTAAGCTTCCCTCGCAGAAACACAGGGTGCGGGGAGCCTGGTGGTCAGAAGTGCGTTTCAGTCATTGTGTGTCTTATGACCCGGCAAGTCAACAACTTTGGCTAGTATTTGTGATTAGGAGAGACTGGGAAGGTTTTGGGAGAACGACGCTCTGAGCTGTGTGGGTGGCCGGAGCTTATTTTTCTCTAGAACAGTGGTGTAAGGTGGGCTGTGGGTGGAGGAGTGGGAATGCTGGGCTAGGGAAAACGGTGGCTGGGATCAGTGAACTGTTACTACCCAATGGGATTTACTAGCTCATAATCTTTCTCTACCTTGGGTGAAGTTGACCGGTAAATATTTCTGTTTTTTTGTAGCTCATTCACCTACAGCTCTTGGACTCCAGCCTTTGCTACCCCATTCAATGACACAACTGCCACTAAGTCACACCTAATTCCTTTCTGTCAGGGATGTAAGATATTAAGGATGTAACCTTAAGTCATTTATTGTGTATTAAAAATATCATTGGAAAGATATTAATGTTAACTCTTTATTTAACATCTAAAGCATTTTCAAGATCATTTTTGCTGCCCAGGTATGTAAGTATATTTAGCCTGCAAGACACTTTTACGGATTCTGCATAAATAACTATTACATTGTTTACAAGCCTTATTAAACACCTTTTTGTATTGTCTGGAAGTAGTCCACTCTAGTTATGTGTGTGTTAATTTATTTGTCATCAAAAGAGCACTTTGCCTAAAAGAAAGGACTGACAATTGTGCAAAATGTTTACAATTCTTTGTGAAATTGTAGTTTATCATTAGTTTGTATCTGTAAGTTATTGCTAAAAGTATTACCTGTATTTGAGTTGTATACAGCCTATATGTTAAAGCTTATTTCTGTGAGTTTACAAAAATAAATTTTGGTTGCAAATATTTTCAAAATGAACTGAATAAAGTTTCTGCTGTAGCATGCCAAGCAAAAATGTTGCTGTGTTTATGGCTGAACTGTGATAATTTGTCAAGTGCTTAACTTGAATCTTCAATTTTAAGAGAAGGGTGCTGGTATACTTACGTACACTACACCAAACTCTTGCAGGAGCATTTATATCTGTCTCAGTTGATTTTAAAAATCCTTTTAATGGGCTTAGATGGGTCTTGAAATGCCCCAAATAGGTACTTCTTTAAAGTAAGTATACACAAAACAGTGCTGCTCCTGAGGGTGAGGGAATTGGTGGATGTATAGCATAGATTCTTTTTTTTCAACTGTGATTTAAGTCAGCAGGTAGAGAACCTGAAATTGCATCTGCTTTAACATTTTGAATTTTTACTACTTCAGCTTCTGTTTTCTTCAGTGGTTTTATCTTGTGATTTTGTTAAGCAGGATGGTAACTAATATGAAATACTTAGAGTCTGCATTTTTAAAGTAAGATCTAGTTCAGTATTTTAACTGACCTGTATCAAATGGCATTTTAATAGAGACTGGAATTCAGTCAAATTCATAAAAGTCTACTGTGTTTTAAACTGTTAAAGTGCTAAGAATTGCAAAGCATGTTTTGATACACGGATTTGATGGACAAAGGCTAGTGCGTACTATTAATTCAACTGATTTTTGTCTCTCAGAGTAGTTCCCTTCAACGATTTAAGGTGGGTAGATCCCATCTGCACACCTAAACTTTACTTGTGTCAGAAGGAAATCATACTTTTGAGGGTGTGGGCATGTGTGTCTGTGTCCTTTTGTTTTTTTTCCTCTCCCAACTAACTATGAGTTAGTGGCTCTACTCTGTGAAATTGCTTAACTGTCCTGGTCAAACTATTGCAACATGGAAAGGCAGTATTCTCCCTGCCACCATGGAAAAATGATGGCTTCAGAGAGCATAACTTTACCAGCAAGCTCTGAATTATTCAGGTCCCATAAATGAAATGTTGGCAGTTTCAGGTGCTACTCACAGATGTCTGAGCTAATCTGAGTAGCAAAAGCATTGTATTTGCACTGGCACAATGGTTTGTCTAGGCTAATGTTATCCTGCCACTTTTTTTTTTTTCCACAAAACACTCGAAAGACATGGGATGTTGTGGAACTTGACTGACTTTACATTTTATTCTAACATATGTCACTTCTCAGTGAAATACTCGGTGGAATACTGAATTCAGTATGTCATTTTCAGTACCTAAGCTAGCTCCATATATCTGCATGATTAAAAAACTGCATGCCTATCAGTTGAGAAACTGGTTTTTGTTCATTTGTTGAGTCTGATATACAAGTAGGACAACCTTACTACTGAAGTTTTACCAGTTAAATGCTAAATAATGCTAATTTAGACCTTAACATAACTTGGCAATTTAAAATACTATTCAGTTGTCTTGTTTTAAAATGCAACTTGACTTGCATCAAGTCCCTTTAAAGAAAAGTAATTATTCACTTTTCATTTGAAGGACTAAGCAGCTTCAGGTTGCCTGACACAAAGTCAGTCTGAGCTTATTTATGAAACTTCCCCTTCAGTTCAAAAGTCAGTGCAGGATTAAAGTAAATGGGGAGCAATTTTCCTACAAAGATGGGAAGCAGGAGAATTTGTCTTTTGCTACTGTGAATGCTTGAGCAGCTATGTGTAAGTGTGGCAGGGAAAACATAGAGTTGAAAATAGGAAGCTCCAGCAGAGGATCTGGACTTTTGCGTCTTCCCTTTGAGAATGTCAGAGCTGTACCACTGGCTGACCTGAGCTCTCTGCAGCTGATGTTGGGCTGACAAAGCATATGGAAAACTGAGGAGAGAGAGTTTGTCTGCTGCCCTCAGCTGAAGCTGTTGCTGTAGCCTGACTTACAAGTTTGAATGCTTGTCTTTTTCTCCTGGTTGTGCACTGGCTTGCACTTGTGGCTTTGCTGCTGAGCGCTTCTGATACTGGAGCCATCCTTACTGCTTCTTGCTGTTTAAAAAAGTAACTCAGATATTGCTGTGCTGGGGAAATTCATGGGTTCTCCTTACAGGAAGAGAATGCAGCTATAGCTGCAGCAGGAACTTCTAGTATGCTGAGTCAGCACCTTTTAGATGGCCCAGGTTCAATTTAAAATTGAAAGGTTGTATGAAATTAGCGTATGAAATATTGGTCTTAACATCTTGCTTAAGTGACCTATCTTGAGCAGAGAATGATACAGTGCTCTGCCTAGTGCTCTGCTATGTCAATTACTGTATTTGCAATATATTGCCTCTGATCCCAAAGCGTTTAGCCTACAAGGTAGGATGATCATATGGCACTTGCTAATTAGTTTCCATGCAACATATCTTAAGAAATCCAAAGTGGAACTAATGATGCAAAATGTATTTTGCATCAAGAGGTTCTCAAAGGAAAAAATATCACTAAAAAAGTTTAAGCTGTGTCTCAAAAACACTGTGAGAAGACTGGCTATCGACTTCCACTCCCTTTCCCTTTCCTTCCCTGACCTGTCTAACCAATGCAAGTTGGGGCTGGCTCACATGTTGTGCGTTGGAACAAGTAACTACACTGCGAAATAAAAACTTATGATTTATCAAATTCAACCTGCTGTAGAAGGAGGGAAAATATAGATGAAAAATATCTTCCTAGTGCAGACTTCACAGAACCTCTAAAGGATGTCTGTTTATTATTAGGAGTTGGTAGCACTTCAGTTTGCAGAGCAAAGAAGTAGTCTATTACTACATCTTCGCCATCTTTTAGAAATATTTCAAACTCTGCAATTAAAATGAAATACTGGAATCTAGATGTTTTGAAATTCCAGCTGTTCACTGGAAATATGCGTCTGTGTTCATGTAAAGATAAAACTGAAAAGTACTCAGGCATTCTCTAGTCTGCTTTTCACCCCAAGGCACAGTGAAATATCTTAGCTACTGCTAGTGGAGAGGTTTGACTAATCTGTTCTTAAATGTCTCCAACAGTAGAAATTTTTACAGACTCCACAGGAAATCTGGCACTGTCTTAGGAAAAAAAAAAAAATTTCCAACAAAAGAAAACTCCCAGTCTTCTCCTCCCTGCCAAACAAATCCAATTCGTCGAGTTTTTCATACCAAGTCATATTTTCTAAATGCCTAATTGTTTCCGTGCTGTATTCTTTGTCCATCTCCTTGAAGCATGAAACTCCATTTTAGCCAAGCCTTTACTGATGCTCAGCAGGAGGATCAAGGCACATAAGTTGCTCATTGCTGTGTGTTCAGGGTGATGACTACTTTTCTTCTAATAATACTGCCCTCCACATTCTGTTTGTGACTAGCTGTTATCTTGTCTTCTGTTCACCATTCTCCATAGATTACTGCAACCTAGGTAAGCAGCTTCTATTTTACTGTACCGAATTTCACCTGCTTCTTTCTTACTATTTCTCAAAGTTTTCAAAATAATTTTGAATTCCAGTTCTGAGCTCCCCAGTACTGCCTCTTCTGTATTGTCAAAAATTCACCAAGAATCTCTTTATTCTGTCACCCAGGTAATTAACTAAAATACTGACTAGAACCTGATCCTTTGGTAATTCCATTTTTCAAACAGGGGAATGTACCCTGTGAACTGCTTATGATGACTTATTTTCCAACTTTTCTATCCTAGGTTTTTTCCCTATCTTGCTTACGTCAGACTGTGTGACATGTACAACTTCTTGACCACCTGCACAGCTGTTACCCTTGCTAAAAGGAAGCTGGGCTGATTTGACAGTCTCATTGTTTGTATTCTTGTTATTGCTGGTATGGTTAAGATTTTAAAATTCTTGAATAAAATAATTAGACTGAAATTAAACTGCATTATTGGATTCCTTGGCTTTTTTCTGCCCATTTCCTGGGCTATAGACACTGTATCAATTCTTCTTCTGGTGTCTCTCAAAAATAAGAGTTAATGGTTTGGAGAGGTTGCTATCTGGCTCAGCTGTCCTAGGAGAAAGTGCAGCAGGCCCAAGCTACCTGAAAACATTTACTTTGAAATCATCTAGAGAGCTTGCTTTTGTTGGCCTTGGTACTAACTATACTAGTGACTTGTTCATACACTTCTTCTGGGGGGTTTGTTTTGGTCAAAACTGATACAGGTGTAAGTCTAGTTTGGCCTTCTGGCATTCACTGGCTATGGCTTTGATTCTGACAGATCAGCACTAGCCTTACTCTTCATTAGATTTATTAATAAATGTACACAATGCTGTTTTCTTTACCCTTGCTGACATTTGCTGCCTGATTTTGTAAGTTGGCTTTTTGGCCAGAAGTTCATGTTGTTTTTCATATTTGCATTATAGTAACGATAACTATTTTCTGCATCCTTTCTACGATTACATCTGAACTTGAAGAGTTGCTTAAAAGTTTAGGCAAGTTGATCTTATTACACTTCCACCTCTGCTTTATTTGTTCATTTTTTGGTAAGGATAGATAACTGTTATGAATAGTTTTCATTTCTGAAGAAACTGATGATTCTTGTCTCCCCCTTGCCCCACTTATGAAATTTTACAGCTTGGCTCTGGATTTGTGGTATGCCTTCTTGAACCCCGCTATGTTTTCATCTTGCAATACTCCACTCCTTAAGACATGCAAAGTTAGTGATGTTGTAAGGATGGGTAGTCAAATAGATGTACAAGGAGTAGTGTCTTCATAAAAGACACTGTTTCCAGAAATATTTTGACACATGCAACTGTGCTTTTGTCTCCCTTTTCCTTTGTCTTTTTTTTAAATTACATTGCTGATTTCCATACTGCTGATTTTACCTGTGGCTTTCATCATTACAGTAACATACATTTAAACTCCAAATATCCAGCTACTCCATATGTACTCCCTAGACAACTACTTGGGAAAAATGTGTGTACCTGCAGCAGAAAAAATTTTGCAAGTTCAAAAATTTAACTTGTCAATTTAATTCTGTGTATTACTGTTGTTGCTAGTTAACTTTCAACTCCTGCTTATTCCGCAATTAAAACTTAAGCAACTAGACTTGTCATACAAGTCACTAACAGCATGATAGCCAAGCATTTTCAAAAAATGAAAACAATTTATCATTATTTTAAATGAAGAGCAGAAAAAACCCTGAACTAGTTTAGTTAATTTCTGAAAATCCACAGTTTAGTTATGTGTGGATGAGTCTCCAGAATAGTGACATCTAGAGACAGAGAAAGATAGTACAAGATTAATAACAAAAGAAACACAAACTGCCTCCAAGTTGTTAATAAATTGATTGATACTGAAGTACGTGTTTGCACATTTTAACTCTCCTATTTCCTTTTAAAATAAAATGAATAGTTACTGAAAACATACCAATCTGTTAACTACCTCTTTCACGTGTTCTTCGGTAGAACATGAGAGAACAAGATACCATAGTGGGTATCTGCTGCACTACTGTGTACTTTTAACTGGCTTTAATACACAGTAATGGAATGTAATTCTAACAGTAATTTTAGAGAGTCACCTTCTGTTGTCTTAAGTGAGCTATCCTGGTTTCAAGCAGAACAGTTTTTTCTTTAAGTTACAAGTGGATGCCTTCTCAGTTACAGGTAAGGTTGTAACTAATGCTCACCCTGTTAAGAAATGCTGAGTCCAGAACATGTTCTGAGCAAGGTAATGTTCATGCAGCCTCTCTATTCCCAGAGGTTAAAAGAAACAGGAATACTGCAGGTACTTACTGTGTGCTTTCATCAACCACTTATATTTGAAAAAAGCAGGTATGTTTGGGATTATGTTGCTTAGAACAATATAATCTCAAACTCTAGAGGTCTACATTTGTTATAAGACCACCACTTTAAAATTGTTTACAGATTTTTCCAGTAAGTCTGGTAGTAATAACTGCAATACAAATGTATGATAGCTATTTTTCTCTCTTGTGGGGAAAAGGATTATTGTAGACTGATATGCTGTATAAACTGACGTTAAAGACTTACCAAGTCATTCTTAGTTCTTCCATATATGCTAAAACACCCCCCTAATGAATGTTTTCTGCATTCTATTTTAAAGAAATGATGCATCGTGAGTAGTCTCAAAGAGAAAAGTAAAATTTAATTCTTACCTGCATTCATTCTCTATCCTGGCATCCAACATTATCCCCAGCTGTCTCATCATCAACACTTGGTCCTTCTCATTAAGGATGGTCTTTTTATATTCTATGCTTGATCCTGATTTAGGCAAACTTAAACTCTCAGAATCAAATGGCTTAAATCTGATCTTCTATGAAATGGATGCCAGGTAAGGAGGGGGGGAAAAAAAAAAAAAAAAAGAACAGAACACCACACTTACCTGTTACAACTGCATACTCTCATGGTGCTTTCTCCTTCACTTTCCCCTTCTCCAGCAACCCTTGAGAGGAGCAAAATAAGTATTCACAAGCAGCTGAAATAAATGTATCTCCTCATCCCTGAAAATCAGCAGTTTCAGCCAACATTTCTATTAACAAAATATAACATGTGGTTGATCATAGTATATATGCAACTCCTACAGACCACTGGTACAATTTGTTTTGAACCTCCCCCCCCTTCTATTTTCCTGGTACTGAGGGCAGCAACTTCTGCAGTGCTTGCATTTATCCCGAGTTATACAGAAATTCTATTAAATGCAGTTCTGATATTTGACAGACTCCTCAAGAGATTTGCATCTTATGGAGTTGGATGAACAATAAAAAGACAAAATTGAAAATCACTGTGCATATGAAAAAGTATTTAAAACACTGAAGTACAAGTAGTGCTTTTTTCTGTTTTGTTTATTTGAAAGCTATCCAAATCTTTGATGATTTAGACCGTCTTCTGTTTTGACATAGTATGGCATAGTTGGTGAAACCTTGAATAGAATACAAGTTAAGCTATAAACAAAGTACTTTATGTGGCACGTGACAAAGTAAACTCCTTTGACTTCTGTTTTCTGATACAGGATGAGTGGAGTTTGATCCCTGCTTATTTCTAGGTGTAGAGAGTGGTACAGTGCTTGCTCTCAGTTTCTGGAAGAGTGTTTTGACCCAAACATTTATTTTCAATTTCTAATTTCAATTAGTTTCAAAATCTGCACTTAATCAGAAGAGATCCTTCTAAGGCAAGCAGAGCAACTGAACTTGTTTATCACTACGTCCTCTGACCAGCTAGCAGCAGAAGAGACTGCTTTGACCTAAAATGTACAGTCTGCTTTGATATTTCGAGATGCCAGAGTCTGTTGATACAACCCAACGTGGTTGTACTCTAACCAACAGTCCAGCACTAGTGACTCTTGTCTTGCTGTGGATGGATGCCAGCAGTAATGTAGAATGACACCCTTTATCTTTAGCCTCTGGACAGATCTCTTGCAAGAAGATTCTTCTGCAGTTTATTTGGCTTTTTCAGTATCTTTATCTAATGTAACTCTTATGTTTTTATTACATTTGCTGGTTATGACAAACATGCCCTGAATACCTTGTTTCTGGACTGCCAAGAATTTGTTCCCATGTACTAAGCTGAAACACAAAGGCTGCAGTCACACAGAAGACTTCCCAAGAGTTGACAGTTCCTCCTCCTCACTGAGCTCTTCTGCCACCAGCCAGCAGCTGTGGGACACCTACTAGTCTGCTAGTATAGAACAGACCATCTTGGATAAAGCATGTTGCTTGACATTATATTTTCCTAAGTAATAGTAAAGCTAAAAGGCAGCTAATCTTGTACTGCATGGCTGTGCTACAGCATTCAGCCCTTTTAGTGTTGGAAAAGTATTATGGTAACCTAGACTATGAGGTGATTGTAGAATATACAAATTCCAGTTTTTTCCAGAGCTAAAAATGCAACCTTTCCCAGATGAAGATGTTATTTAGTATTGTTGTTCCATAGCTAATGCCTTAGCGTACCTAAGAAAAGAATTCATCTTCTCCTACAAAGACAGAATGAAGTATAAGGCAAAAAAAAAAAAATCATGATTATGTTGACAGATACAACAGGTAGTTTCACATTGTTCTGTTGTTTCTTAGACCACTTAGAATGCCAGTGCAGTCACCTTTCCTCCTCCCCAGATGTGTTTTTTTTCCTAAGCCTGTATTTTGCTAGTTCAGTGGGGAGATTAAGAAGATATGCGACATCTTTGCTGTTTGAGAGAAGTGTTGAATATATGTCCTGAAACTTTGCTTAGGTCTCTCATGCTGCTTAAGGGCCTTGTTGCAAAACCACGAAAGTCCAAGATACCAGACAGCGTATTCACAACAAAGGCAGTAACTTTCTTTTTGAACTTAGGCTTAGAAGCTTGATTCTTTGTTCTAAGCTGCTACAACACTGTCCATATAGTTTCTATGCATTTTAAAAATATGGCTCTGTCTGTAGGGCCATCATCCAGAAATGCAATACATGCTCTTCCCCAAAGATATATCAAAGAGATCACATACTTGTTAAACTGCCTGGGAGTCCAGCCTGGCCATACAGCTTCTGTGGAGTAATAAAGGTGGTCAAGGTCAGGAGGTTTCAAGTTTAAACTTGCCCTAGAACCCCAAAAAATCCATTCTTTGTCTGTTCAGAACATCTTGGATTTCAGGGATAAATTGTCTGGCAGTTATGTTTTTTTGCTAGTAATTTAAGTTTGTGCAGTGTACCCTGTATTTTCCAAACATATTCCCCTGAGATGAAAAATATGACTGTGATTTTAGAATCAGTGCTGACGCCTAACCTGCTGATTTGCTGTCATCAAATGAGGTGACACAACATAAGCCTTCTGAGGTCTAACATCTTGCTTCTCACCAGGCTGCTGGTACAATACAGTACTTTCACACAGACTATTGATCCCTTCTTTCTTGTTAAAAACTGGGTAATTCAATTTGATGAGGACACCCACAGTCAGTCTATTAATATTAAAGGTACTTCTGGTATGAGAGTATTACAGCTTATTTCAGAAGTAGGATAAGGGCTAGGGAAAAAATAAATCTCTAAGCTATGTCTGGCACTACTACAGACTAGTCTTAAATCAGTTCACCTGGGCTTTGTCAGTAAGTATTCTGGTCTACCATTTTGAAAGGCCTGAACTTGGCAAACAACGCAGTGAAAAAACAAATCTGTATAGAGAAACTTTAGAGAGTAAATTTTGATGAAGTGGCTCAAAACAGAACAAAACCAATAAGGAAACAACACTACTTCTGCAAGAAGAAGAATCACCACCAACAACAAAAAACCCACACACAAAATCTAATTTAAACACTGAAGTATAAAGATGCACCTTTTCTTGATCCTGTTCAGTTTTTCTCTCATTTTATATTAATTGAAATGCGCAGAAGGTTTTGGTGACTTCTGTGTATGCAGAAAAGCAACTTCTGGGTACGTGCTTCTGAAGCATCCAATAGAACAAGGACAAAGATTTTTGCTGCTGTATGTCATGCTACCTGCTCCAGCACAGCTACACTCCCATGGTGGTTGCTGTTACATCAATATATAATGTTCTTATGTGGGAGCAGTTATTCATGCATATATTAAGGTGACAAAAAGCTATCCAACATGTCATTGTTAGAAGAGAGTATTTACATCCTCAGAAGGGACTGCACTAGGATGTATTGGCCAACAGGTACTGACCAGGGGAAAATCTATCAGGGGAAAAAAATATATGGGCATAGCTCAGACCAATTTATTCTTTAGACAGATGCTTTAAAAACATCACCATTTTATATATATATATCTGCATATGTGTGGGGTTTTTTCCTCTTTTCATTTGGTTTGTGCTTTAAAGTGTACTCACTTCATGTTACCTGTAGCTGTGAAGCCCTTAAGTTAAAAAGAAGAATAATGAAGTAAGCATTTACTCTTTTGGTTGAAACTGTTGACTGTTTGATGTGCCATGTAAGATGTGAGCTTTACAGTATTTAATCATTGCCAGGATTAGCAGCACAGGTGGAGTAACCAAAGTCAAGTGCTTGACTCTCCATCTGTCATTTGTCTCCCTTCCAGTGCTCATCTTTTCTCTTCTACTCACGCTAATTTCTTTTTTTCCCCACACAAATAAGCATACAACAAATCAATGGTAGTCCTGGGAAAAGACCTCACAACTTCCTTTTCTGCCTGCAAACTGCACATTCCTCTCTTTACACAACTCTCCCTGGACTTCTTCCCCACCCCTCTCATTAAGAGGTTTTCCCTGTTGGACATGCACATGACTATGACTGTGTATCAGCTCTCTTTCGGACATTGCTGTCTTGTGGGTTTTTTTTGTTGTTGTGGTTTTTTTTGTTTTTTTTCTTTAAAGCCCTCCCACATCTCAACAGGAACCAATCCTCCCCCCCAGAATGATATAACAGCTGCCATCACAAACTCACCAATATTATTTCCCAAGCTGGCCTCATGGGAGAAAGCTGCCTCCTGCTCCAATCTCCTACAAACAAAGTTTATTACCGAACTATGGGAAACCTAGAACAAGTAACAGCACACCAGTATATAAAAAAGTTACACATTTTCTTATTTTAAAATTAAGCCATTGCATTGGAAAGACAGCTACTCCATTAAAAAAAAAATCACCCAATGAAACGTTTGATTTTTTTTAATGTGAGTTAGCAGGTCATCCAAGAAAGCTAACCATAAAAATACCATTTAAATAGGATGTAAACTGTAATTCATTGAATGCAGGAACAACTAACAGCCACCTTTTTCACTATTTTCAGAAATAATCCACAGAAATACTAGCACTCCTATAACACGGGTACAGGAACTTACCCAAAATATGATTTTAAGACAAAAAAAATGAGCGTATGTATGTTATGCACAGTTAAATTCATAGAAAAGTTACCTTTCAGTATACATTTTGATCTTCAGTGTCTCTGCAGGAACTTGTACAGGTGTCTTGGTAGTGGACTGAAATGCTAAGACATACTCCACAGGGCATGTTCAAACATGCAGTTACAAGTTTCTTGTCATGACATCAGTTCAGAAAGGTTGCCACCGCTGGACACCAAGAGCCACTAACATTAAAGTCACAAAGATAACTTCTACTTTTTTAAGCTTCAGTGACCCAGACCCACTACAGCTGAGTATAGACTATGATTTGTTAAACTGGTTTGGACCATTGTTAGTATTCCCACAAAATAACCCACTTGTGAGCTTAATCATACCAATATGATGATGCTATTTAAGTGCTTAGTATTTCTGTAAGAAACTGGAACTGCATAAACTAAAAAAACAAAACAAAACAAAAACGCAAAACAAAAAACACTACACCCCCCCCCCCCCTTTTGACATTATCATTTGGAGCAAATTAAGCACGCAACCTTCTCCTGAGACTACTTCGATTCTTTTCCAAACTTGGGCTCTTTCAGACTCCAAAATTAAAATAGATCGCCTGCAGAGCCCAGCCAAACCAACAGAAATGAGAACTTGGGACCTGATGAAATGAGAGTTGATTCAAGACAGGAAATTGAGTTGGTCAGATGTGTTGAAAATGATGGCAACCAGAAACTACATTATGAAGCGCTGTATAAAACAATCCCTTCCTTTCCCTCTCCAAGCCATCTGCAGATGTGTGGATTTGCAAAGTAGCATGCCAGTTCTTAGAAGAAATGCACCACCAGCAACATTCATCTGCAAAGTCAAACTGCAAAGACATCACAGGTGGTACACATCAAACACTGGCCAAGACAAAAGCAGAAGCATTTTCACCACCTATTTATGACCAGGGTCTGTTTCATTGTAACAGGTCAGTTACCTTAGCATTTTCTTCTTTAGCGGAATTTCAGTCAGACCACACCACTGCTGACTGCACAATTACTCTGTCCCAGTGTAACTGCAGCACAATTATGACCAGCGGTGCCAGAGCAGAAAAGTGGCTTCTTCTCCCCTTTCCCTGTGCAGCAGGTGCTGGATGCCAGCAAGGAGAGCTCTCTGAGCAAGGTGCACAGCACATAGGTGCTGCCTGCAACAAACCCATCATCAACTAAAAATGAGCAGCCATGCTGCATCCTGTCAACTGGTGACATGGGTCACCGACCCGCACCCCAGGCCTGCAGGGGAGACTTGCAGGGTATGATGGTCCCGTTGGGGAACTAGAAAGAACAGACCTCACAAAAGAAGTAGGATCCCTAGAAAAGACTGGAGATCAGACTGCTGGTACACAAGAGAAAACTCAGGCTGGGTTTTGAATTCGTCTGGATGTGGATTAAAGTTTCTGTGGCATGCAGCCAGCGTTAGATTTAAATGCAATATGAATGGCAAGAAAACCATGTGAGATATAAAACACATCAGTCTGAAAACACATTTAAAAGGAGGCAAGAAAGCAATTTTGTTAGTAAGCCTAACATTTTCTGAAAGAGGACAATATAACTAATCGCTGCAAGTCAGTTCCAACAGACCATGTGTGTTAACAGGAGATACTGATGTAGTTTAAAAAAAAATAATCCAGATTTAATTAAAATAACTATGTACATATGAGACACATAGTAAAGGTCCTCTCTGTTCCAAAATGCCCTTACAATAACTTTTATATTATAAATGTATCTTCCAGCGTCTGGGTACACTATGATAGATTCTGCAGGGCTATACATGATCACCTGAATTCAAACAATGATACTGTGCTTTAACATACACAGTGCTTTACTATTATTGTTCTTGTTTATTGCCATGATCAGAACTGAGCTTTACAGTGATGCTTTACAGAACAAAAAGAATGCAGGCTTTGTTTGCCAAATTTGCATCTGATCAAACATTAAAAAAAGGGGGGGGGGGAAGTATGCTTTCATGAAGATTTACTGTAGAACAGCAGTGTCTTCTAGCTCTTCTAAGCAACTGTTCTCTACAAGGCTTGTACCTCTTCCTGTGTGGCATGGCCTCGGTCAGCCTAGCTGCTGAACTGGGCTCAGGGAACACCAGCATCCCTCTGAAGATTGCTTTTACAGTTCACCTTTCACTGTTTAGTTTGGACTGAAATTGCCCACATCTAAACCTTCTGGGCTGAGCCATTCTCCTCACTGTATGCATTTGCCTTGTCACAACTTTACTTTACCAGCAGCTGTCACCCACCCCGAGGCACAGTCAGTCACAACTCCTGCACAGCAGAGCTGTGCTGTACAAGTACCACTCCTCATGGCCACTGACCAATGATATGGCTGACTGGACAACACAAACCCATCAATCTAACCACCAAAACTGACAGCATTTAACCCGCTGTAAGAAACAGTGTCCTACGGTGTAAGCTTAATACACTGCTCATTTTCCCTTAAATGATATATGCTGCAACTCTGAATTTAAAGCATCTGTGTACCCTGTGAGCCTGAACGCATCTAGTTGCTATTCAGTCATTGAATCCCAACCATATAGCCGTACTTTCTCCATCGAAGCATTTCTAGCTGATGTCTCCTCCTACCACCGTTGCCACTCTGCCCAAGATGACAGCAATGCCCAGCTGGCCACAACTGTCAGCATTATAACTTTTCGTGCTAATTGAAAAACTTTATCCTGAGGTTCCATTGCAGCGACTGTGGAATGCCAGAAGCATCCTCAGACAAGGCTCCCCACATATGGTACGACTTATAATGCATACCTTCACTATTAACCTCGAGCCCAAATTCTCCCTTTGTCCCGCCTCCAAATAACTGCTCCAGTGCTGCCCCTGCTGAAATCTGTCCTCATCTCTGAAAAGCTTTTGCATTGTTTTTGGTCGGGTTCCCCCCCCCCCCCCCCCCCCCCCCGCCCCCAACAACA
>NW_010972583.1:230270-230816 GCF_000737465.1 Haliaeetus leucocephalus | reverse complement strand
CCCCGCCCCCCATCTGCCAGAAAAATGTACTGCAGGCAGAGATACTGCCCCATTTCCCCTGCTTGTCGCAATGGGCCACGGGCCAGACTGGGCCACTGGCCAGCTACAGACCCACCCGTGATTTCAACACCTACAGCAGCGTTTGAAGCTAAGAAAGCTAGGTCAACCCATGGTGTGCAATAGCAGTTTTGTTGACCTGACACACAGACAGGAGAAAACCAGGACTTTTAGCGAGTCTCCTAAACCCCAAAAGACATTTCTTCTGAATTACAAGGTGTGAATTTGGCCAATTTAAAATACGCCTTGTCTGGTACAGGAAGATCTCAAAACGGTTCAGCAAAACCCCTGTGTTTTACTATTACATGGCTCAGAAAATTTAAATAAAAAAGGTAACAAACAACCCTCAAGCTTTCACGAATAAAACCAAAAATTTCCTTTCCTCAAGGAGGGGCAGCACGCGGCCTCCCCACGCCGCAGCATTTCATTTCTGCCCCTACCAGCAAGTCCACAAAGCGCGGAGCCCAGCCGCCGCTGCGGCCCAGGCCC
>NW_010972583.1:180188-230002 GCF_000737465.1 Haliaeetus leucocephalus | reverse complement strand
GGCCGCGCGGAGGAGGGCGGGGCCACCGCCCCACAGAGGCTCCGCGCGCTGGAGGGGGGGGTCGGAGCGGGGGCCGGCGCCCGGCGCGGCGCAGCGCTCAGCACGAACACACGTAGCGCCTTTTGTATCTAAATCTTTATTAGAACAATCCCCAAGAGCTGTAAAACAGTGAAGTAACAACAAAATTAAACACTTCGGTTATCAAAGATATTTAAACAATACGTTCCCGTTTCTGCATAGCAGAAGCAAACAGGTTTTAGAGCTCAAAACTGTCGTGCTCATGTTAATTTGGTTTTGGCAAGATGATAATATAACCTCAATAATCACATTAATGAAACAGTAACCTCCCTTCCATTTCTTAAGCCTTAAAAGAGCCTGTCTTGTGATTTTACAACCCGTTATTTGGGACAAATACATGTGGACTTTTTGTAGCGTAGAGGAAACAGACAATTTTAATATTAGTAGCACTAGTGTTACTTAAACATGAAGAAACAGGTACCTTTCTAATTTGATTACAGAGCAGTACAAATAATGTATTACCTCAAAAATCATCGCCCGTATCAAAAGTTAAAAAAAGTAGAATAATTTATAAAACACTTCCAGAATAGCAAACGATCAGTCTTGAAATGGAGGATGAACTTTTCACTTATGAACACGCAAATAGACGCATTACAGTAATATACTATGTATTTGCCAGCTTTTTTCCTTCTGTTCTAAGTAGCAGGAGCCCAGCTCTCCCTGCAGTTACACAGGTACAAGACGTATGATCACTGCGACTGAAAGCAGAACAGGCCCTACGCAGAAGTTCACTATGCCATAAATTAAAGCTATAAAAAAATCCACTACTGAAAACGGAACAGTCTTGCATTGTTTTTATTTAATTATTTGCAACACCACAATTGTCATGATGTGTTTTCTCCTGGACCAGAGAGTCTACTTTCACGATCTGACAACAGCAACGGGGAAATTGGTGTGTGCTGCATCACGCAGCTCGAATACATCTGACATCTTGTCTGCCATTCATTTTATATCAGTTAATTTGAAATAGAGAGAGTACTGTTTTTCCTATCTAGCCTTTTCTGTTTTGTCGCCTACATGGTGTGAATAAACTTCAAAATATAAGCCAGGTAAAATAATAGCCAGTAAGGCACTTTGTCAGAGAGGACACAGCTGTCCAGGCTGAGCAACTGGTCGAAGGGAGACATTCTATGTTACTGAAAACAGTCAGTCTATTCTTCATAATCGCTTCTCTGACAACCCATTTGCAGAAGAATACTTACTGACTGTCCCAGAATCAGCTTGACATTGCGTCCGCCAAAATATTTTTTCCTGTTCTACAGCAGAACATGCAACAGTAAAATATTTCATACTGTTAAATACTAATGTTTGAAAGACTATTCAGCACCCTTGCAATGCCCAAGAATCAGCTGCTGAATACTACTTGGAAAAAAACCCAAACCCTCAGCATAAGAAATGATCCCATTTTTCTTGTTACCTTGTTTTCTTTCTGGGGTCACATTTTTCTTTTCTTTTTTTTTTTTTTTTTTTTTTTTTTACAAAATTTGAAGGCTTGACATTAAAACTTTGGTATAAAACATGTAAATGAAAGCCATCCATCAATATGTTGTGGGGAGACACAATGAATCCAACCAGAACTAAACCAAACATGATTGCATGGATATGCTAGCAGGTGTTTTCTACTGTCTCTAGGTTTCTACATTCTGCTTGTCCCAGATCCTGAAAAGAGTTCTTCCTATTCACGTAAAAGGGTCTTTCTGCAGAGCCACCCTGCCTTGCCTGGAGAGGAGGCGCCCAGCCAAGGACCAGGCAGGACAACGACAGGCTCCCGCCGGGTTTTCCCCTTGAACATCTCCTCCTCTACTGCACTGTGAGCGTGGAGCAACCGCCAGCCTTCTGCCACCTTTGTCACAGGGCTGGCCTGCACCTCATGGAATGGGTGGGCATTTTATCACAGACTCCCGTGGGCTCAGGAGCAAAGCACATATGACATATTTTACCGTGTTATAGATAGCCACATGTTCCACTCTCTAAAGTCAAGAATGGAATTTTGCATTTCGTACTAAGTCAAGGAACAAAGTAAACGTCCAAATCCATAAATGTCACTACTAGTACCTCCTCTGTGGTGTAAGTCTGCAGACTCTGGCCCACAGGATTAGTTAGGAACCAGTATAATAAGTTAGTCTTAAAATATGTTAAGTGATTCTTTCCCAAGTAAATACTTGCATTAATTTCTACTTAATTAATTAATAGCAATTTATATTTTAAAAGCCAATTTTAATATTAAATCATTATGATTTATTTATTCAATTTACTGATTACAAAATCTACATGGTATTGCTTTGTATTTTCACAGTTCTCATAATTAAGAAAATGGCTTTTAAATTTTCTTCTCAGAAATGATAATCACTTACATTCTAAATAATTTCACAAAATAGTGGAGTAAATTTATACATATATATATTTTTACTGTATATAAATAATAATACAATTTTAAACTTTCACTTTTAGAAATTCCTTTAGTAAATGCATAGGTTTGTTACAAAAGTCTTCTAATCAAATAACTGTATATTATTTCTATTATGTTTTATTCCTAGTAAACTCTATGGTTACATTCATATGATAAAAAAAGCACGCTGTATTCAGAAATACACTTTTTCAGTTGAGCTCCCAGTAAGACACTCAAGTCCAGTAGAAATATAGATTACTTAATGTTTCTTTAGCTGCAAACTAAACACACAGTAGTATTATTAAAAAAAAAAAAAAAAAGCTTTAGCACATGGACTGTAATCAGACCAGCAGCTTTTTTAATCACAGAATGGTGACACATACCCCAAAAAGTTACTGACTTAATTCCCAGAAGAGACTGGATTAATGGGATTGTATATTCAATGCCATGCACATAATGAGAAAGGAATGATGATGATGATGAAAACCTTCATCAGTAAAGAGTCTGATTTTTTCTGAAGGTAGGTTTCTCAGCCCTTTCTGAAAGTCAGGTTTACTCTAGGGTATCTCAAGAGGGGTTATCAAAAACTGAAGGTGCCCACAATCAGTAGTTACGTTTGAAACTGTACGCCTTTATTCTACATTGAGTCCTAAACTGAACCACTCGTTTCTGCTTCAGGGGGAAGCGCTACAATGCCCGCTGGATTAGAGAGAATGCATATGAGTATCCTGTCACTTGCACCTCAGTTCACAGGATTTCAAGATCCTACCGTGGCCATGACTCCAATCACGTAACCACGTGAGCATCAACATGACCCCAGACCCGTTGCAGGAAGGACAGTATTTCTGCCTTTGTAGCAATTACAATCATCACAAACTGGAGCCAGAAGTTAGAGAGCAAAATCACTTTGGGATGTGGATCATCAGAAAATTTTGCCCAGAAACTTGCATTCAAACCATCTGGAAAAGAATTTGCCTTTCTCTTTGTGACACCAATGGACTCCTAGGGCTAGAAAAGTATGTCCAGACACTGAACTCCTGTAACAGATCTGGCAGAGGTATGGCACGTGCCACTCCTGGAAAGCAGACAGTAATGGAATACCTTATTCAGTACGGTGGAATCCATGAAAACTAGGGGCAGGCCTCAGTGTGGTTGGGTCCTTGGGCATCCACAAGACTAACAAATTAAAACCTTTTCAGCTCAGCTCATGGCAGTAACAGACTTGAGAAGTACTCCAGTGTAAGACTTTTTCCATGAGCAGGGCTGTTTACTAACCTCAGTGACAGTTCTATTAACGGTGGGGGAGGGGGTCATAAAATTGAACAGAATGTTAATGTGCTTTCTACCAACAGATTTTGTACTAATGACCAGGCAAATTTAATAATCGAAAGGCAAACTAACCCTTTTGGACCATCTTTCAGTAGCTAAATTATTCATCCTGTATCACGAGGAGACTCAAGTTCAATGTCTTAACACCTTACTGTGTGAGCCACTGAGATCCTGGAGACCTGCAGAGAGAGCACACCCAGCACTCAGCACCCGCACAGTCATTGCAATGTCTCGTTAAGAAGCTAGGCAGAGGCAATGGAATTCCTCATGCACACATATGGCCAAGACTTTCTTCCAAGAAAAAAGAGACTGCATTTGGTTTTCCTTTCAGTGAAGCTCAACTTCCTCATAATGTAGAACACAACTGGAGGCTCATTAGAGATAGGAGGATATTAACACAAGTGCATCTTTCTTGGACATTGGCTAAAAATGATACATTCACCATCTTGTACCGGATGAAACTTCATTTGTGTGAACCACAAATCATTTCAAGTGCAGTGGAACCTTCTCTCAGTTATATCATCTTTTAAGCACAACTCACAGAAAACTTCACTTTAAGCAGTATCAACTATAGTCTTCTCTGACTACCTTCTTTGGGACCTGCAGGGTACCATCATTTCTTAAAAAAGACGCAGTTGTGGATGTGATTAAAATATCACTACATTTTTCAGTGTAGGGAATCATTAATGCATGTATAATCACAGTTTAAATAGCTGTGTACCAGCTTGTACAAAAAAATACAATCATAGCACCGTATTTACAGATTTAGTACCATCTCCTGGTTAACTAGAGAGTCTCAAACTATCTTTTTATGGCTAATTAGGTTATATGTTAGTGCTTTCAAAAAATTGCCTGAATTTCTTTTACAAATATACACTTATAAAAAGAAACATTATCAAAACTGCTGTCATCTAAGGCAGCAACTTGTGTTACAAAAGTTATTAAAACATCATTATAGACTTAAAAAAGCTTCAAATTTACAATTTCCTTTTCATAGGCACTCTATAAACTAAAACGTGGCCTTGTTTTCACAGCTGTTAGTTAAGCATTTAAACTAGTTAAATGTTACCAATGTTGCTCATTTTTTTTAGATATAAGCAAAAGGAAAAAAGAATCACCCATTTACCAGAAGCATCATTTACAGTTTTTACTTTTGCCTACTTTATACACGTTTTGCTTAAAAGTGACACTGTTTTGATGTTGAGGTTTAGTGTATGTTATCCCACTGCCTTCTTCGGGCTTAGTTCCTTCTTCCCTAGAATTCGGTGAAGGCTAGCTGACATGAAGTAGGGTTTTGCTGTAGATCCATCATTTCTTTCCAGGTCTTCACCTGAATTTACACAGCAAAAGCAGCCAAAAGAGCAAACAGCAGTACAACCACACACACACACACACAGAATTGAAGAAAGGAGAGAGCAAAAGACCCAAGATTAAAAAAAAAAAAACCTCAATCAAGGCCAATTTAGCTGTATTGTTAAGTTGAAGGACACTATAAAACTTCTATTTTCTCAAACCAGAAGAGGTTTTACACAAAGCAGAGACATAAACATCTAGCCATTTTTAAATGATGGCAATATATACTTTCTATTCTCTTGTTCTTTGGTTTGGCAGTATAGGTGGAAATTTTCAGAAATACTTATGCCTCCACTGAAGCCTGGCATTTTGGCTACTTCCTGCTAGAAAATTTGTCCCAAAGAGAGCTGTGGATTTAAGCACTTTTTAAAACCAGACCCTTTTTTACTGCGTAAGATAAAGTTCTTTTGAAAACCTGATGCCACAAGTGCACAATATTCTGTATGATCTCCTACTGTCCATTACTGAATGGAAGCATAGGAAGCAAAACAGAATATGAATTTAAAATAATGAGGCAGACACAGTACTTTTTTTCCTACAGAAGGTCACGACTAAAATCACTGGTCTGGCTTCAGCCCAGTGTTTATGCCATGCAGTAGTCACAGACCAGTGATGGACAATCTGGAGGGAGTGTGCAGTGAAGCAGTCACTGCAACTGCAACGCTGCAGACAGTTGTATCTGCAAAGCCAAAAGAGAGCACTAGTTGTAAGAAGTGGCCAAAGAAGTTAGAATAAGCAAATCTTCATATATCTCCATGGCAGTATGTACCACGTAGCTTTGGAATAAATTAAAAAGAAAATCTGTTAATTTTTGAGTGCACCAACAAACCTTCTAAATTTTATTAGTTTGATCAATTTCCATTTCACTCTAAATAATAGTAATCATTATTTTTTTATTTATGATTTAGCTTATTTCTTATTAGTGCTACGTCTGCCTGTGATCATGTTTGTTTAGAACCAAAGTCCGTAACTGGAGATTAACAGGATGTAGCTCTCAACTAGACATCAATTTTCAGTTTTCTGACTGATCTTGTTCCTGTGATTCTTTGGCAACCCAGTATTTCCAGAACCACTGCTAACCTTAGTTCCTAGGGAAGCAGGGTTAAGAAGGTGAGTGTTCAAAGGAAAGAAAGAATTTATGCTATTGTAAGAGGAGAATCAGTATTACCATGTTTATCTTGCCTCAGTGATCCACTGTGCATATGATAGATCAAGCTTATGACTATTTCAGTATTCCCTTAGTATTATCAAATAATTCACCAACTGCAAGAACAGTCGCTGCCATGTAACTTCTCGTAGGACCAACCAGAATGACTTTCATTATAGAAAAGTTGTATCTATTTCTTGAATTCAGTAAATCTAGCAAATGGAATGTATTTTGGAGTAAGTACATCCTCTTCTTATAATCATGTCCTAATTTGAGACCAACAGATTTCTTTTGTCATTTTAGTATTCTCTGACTGGACACACTGAACAGCAGTCCCTTTGAGAGTGCCCGTGATTGCTTGCTGTTGGGGGGTCCAAAGGACAGATAGTGTTTTAAATGGTATTTTACACCAATTTGAAGGTAATTCAGCATAATACTTTGTTCAGGACTATTAAGTTGAAAACAAAGGACTGCCTATATACCAAAGAAAAACCTTGTTATTAACAAAAGGTTTGAGTGAATCACTGCTGTAAAGGGCTCTTTACAAAGTACCCAGAAGCAAACTGTTAATTAAAGTTCTGAAAAACAAAAGCCAGATACCCCCATGAGCCACATAGCTACCTTCCATTACTTCAACTAATTAAATTTGAATGCTAAAACACTTCTGCACTGAAGAATGCATCAAGGAGCCAGGCTGAAAAGCAGAATCAGTTTGTTTTTCACACAGTCTGCTAGCATGTCACCAGGATTCTGTAATGAAGGGATAAGGTGGTTTTCTACTCCTCTTCCCATGACTTGCAGGTTATTAGCGAAAGAAAATGTAGTACTTACAAAAGCAGAGGAAAAGCGTGTCGACACACATTGCATAGACGCTGAAGAACCCATGTGCAACTAAGTAGGAGCCAATAATGACCGTCTACAAAAAACAAACCACAAGAAAACCCCAAATTTAGTTTGGCACTGATGTCAGGCAGTGTTAAAACAACTCAGAAGTCTAGTCTGCTAAGCATATTTGGGAGGATTTAATGGCAGCTCTATAATTCTACCAAAGGTTACTACTGCTGTGGAAAAGGATCACAGGTTCAAGACACCGTATCCTAACATGCAGTTCCTAACATTTCCAGCTGCCAGACTGGAGCCATTTCAACCCCCAAAGAGAATATACACCAAGAATATTCTGAACTCCTTCAAGATTACTCTAAAGAACCACTCATCCTAGAGGTGTTCTGGAGTCTAGGGAGGCTACAAAAGGAGAAATAGATGCATCACAAGTCCCTTCCGTTAGAAGCCACACTGTCATCGGTGCCTCACCACCACTCTTTGCTGCCTGGGAAGTCTGAGCAAAGCAGATGTGAAACCTTTTTCAGTTTTTCTGAAGGTGCAGAGTCACTGCAGTGTCACCTCTGCCTGAAGGATCCAGAGGGCTAGAGTGTAAGCAGATTCAATGGATAGTGTGCCACTGAGAGGATGACAACAAGAGCTGTTACCAGACCATGCCTTGAGTAGTCTGAGCACCTCAAACTGCCCTCAGTGTTCAGGAGATTAGAAGGTTGTCTTACCAACAATGGCACCCAGTAGTAATTTAACGTTGGTGCTTCCTGTGCAAAGACTGGTATTCTCTGTGTGAAGAAAAAGAAAGCAAGAACACCTGCAAGAAGCACAGAAGATTAGTGATTCCTACACTAACTGATTTCCTAACGCCTAAAGAATGGATGAGACAAAACAAAGACAACAGATCCCAGGTTGGTTTAAATAAGTTTGTAAACAATAAATTCCTCAGTACTAATTATCTGCTGGATCTGTATTCTGACAGAAGAGATATGTAAATTAATCAATTACCATAAAGATATTCATGGGCGCAGAAAGACTTTAATGAATTGTTTTGTTTCATCATTCTACTGGATTTAATAGCAAAAGTAATTAACAATTATAAACAAGACAATGACATGGGATAAAAAAGACCATTGGGTGGATCTTTTCTAAAATAAAAAAAGAGTGAGAAAAATTCTGCTGCTTTAAATTTTATTGCTTGAAGAAATACTTAACTATTTTAGATTAAAAGGAGAAATGGCAGTGCTAGTAATAAGCATGACAATAAGTTTAGAACAGACCAATGCATCTACAATAGAAATCACCCAAAGAATTTCTTCTCAAAGAGGACACACACATTAATTAATTTCAGTATTTCACGGCTTACATTTCAGAGAATATGTTTCAAATCAAATTTGCTACCCCAGTTTGAAAGTCATTCTACAGTAATGACAAAATATTTTAGATCTGTTCTTGGTATTAATTTTCAACTTTTGATTAAAATACAATTCATTAGTAATCTTTTAAAGTATACAGAATACAAAATAAGGTTATTTGTAAAATAATGGTTTGAAACTGCTGTGACCATTTAGAAAAACCGTAAGGGAGTACTGCCAACTTGAATTTCTGAAAGTGCTTAATTTAAAAAAAAAAAAAATCACTTTTCTGTCACAGAAGAACATGAATAAGATATTTTGATATTTACCAATAACTAAGAAAACCCTGTAAGGATGTTAGAAATACAGAATATTTCTTTTACGATAGCTTATAGCTATAATGGGCTTGAATACAGCAGAGCTTCAGGCCCATCTCCTGCAGACCTGCACCACCACCTCTTGTATGCATGCTGTCTGCTACCAGGTGAATCTCATTTGCAATTTTGTTCAGTTCTTATGAAAGGTGAACCAATTGTGGCTGACTTTTTGGGTGTGAACTTGGTTTGATCTAGCTATGATGCTTTGGCTGCAGAAGTCCTTGTGCCAGCAACACATGCAAGAGCAGTAAAAGCAATTATGGAAAAGATGCTGTCAACAACACACCAGGGTGCAAGGAGGAAGGGGAAAAAAAGAAAAAAACGTGGTTTAGTTCAATCTTGCAAAGCCTAGAAACACAGGAACAGCTTCTGAAATAGTCAGACCAATGAGAACCTCCAGCTGTTAACTAAGCATATATGAATATGGCAGGCATACTTGTAGATACCAGATAATAGAACATAGCATTTGGAAAAAATTGATTAGCTTACCTACACCACCAGCAACGAGAATTTTCCCCAGGAATAAAAGAAAGTCTGTAACTTTGTCCAGAACTGCAACTCTGTTCAGCAAGGGACAAATGATACATCATCATCACAAACCAGACATTTGTATTCTTTCTCCTTAAAGCTATGGATAATTGACAAAACATGACCAAGAAGCTGTATTCTGCTGGTTTCGCAGGCTGACATACAACAATGCAGCAATGCAACACTGAGATGAGCTTTGTTACAGCCTAATCCCGTGAGGCAAAAAAGCACTGAGCCTCTTGTTGAGTTAGGCCTTAATGCAGTAATACTGCTACAGTACTTGAAGACTGTTTATTGCTCCTGCTGGTTAAAAAAACCCAAAACATAACATCAAAGTATTTTTATTCCAGCCTTTCTTCTAGGGTCACAGATAAGCCAGCCTGGAAGAGGCAAAGTACACACCAAAACAAAAAGCAATGTTTGTGTAGATTGCTGATAGGTCTTCTCTTCACTTCGTCCTATCTGGCCTCATTTCATGACCCCATAACATGCCAAATCTACTATTTTAAGATATCACGGTACAACACTGAAGGCAGGAGTCCTCAAAGCAGGCAGACAATCAATCACAGATGAATGAATGAAGGTAGACAGAAAAATTGACAGTAAATCTGCAGCCCTCATTGAAAGCAACAGCAGGAAGTTTCTGCTTGAAATCCTGCCAGCCTGTCATATCAGAAACTGCAGGTAAAAAATGGGATGGAAAATGAGCTTTGTATCATCTGCCTCTTGACAGCACTGAAGGCTATGGATATGGTAATATATAGCACTGACTACCATGAAAAATAAACATTAAGACATATTAAACAGAACAAATCATCATTAACCTGTCAGAATTCAGAATTAGCAAAATATACAAGATAAAAAAATCTCCACTTGAAACAATAAAATTATATGTTTGGCTTTTAGCTTTGCTCTTAATCAGTAAGAGCAAAAGCACAAAGGACAGTGAGGTGATGTTCTGAAAGGAAATGAAGGCAGCTTCTCTTTCCTATTGCACAGGCACAGGTGTGGACACCACCGTACCGGTATTAATGCAGGGTAACAGAGTGAATGTACTCCATTCTCCCATCTCCAATCCTTTCCTATTCTTTCTTAAGCATCATTTCCATTTTCCTCTTTCAGCCTTCCCCTCCATTCCTCTCCTCCTCCCAGTCCTTCACTTAATAATTTAAACCACCTAACCAGTTTTACTGTGTCTCTTGTTTGGTAATTAGATTGTCTGCTATTGCATCAACACGGCCTGCTCCTAAGTTATTCTCACATTATTTTTTGATCTCACAGTAGTACAGGAAGAGCCAGGAACAATGAAGAAAACTACTGATGAGAACAGGGAGTTTGGCAGCAGTCTTGGTAGTGGGAAAAAAGGGGGGGGGGGGGGGGGCGGAATTCCCAGCACCAGGGGAGATCTGGTTATGTTCAAGTTACTGGTTTTGAAAGCAAAGTACTCTCTCTTCTCTACTGCCACTCTCTGACACCCCATAAGCTTTCTGGATGAATCTGAAGACTTAGGTCTTTCTGCTTTCCTTTTCACAGACAGTGAGTGGACCAAAGCTCAAGAAACACACATACAGCAGATCATGAGCACCCCATTCCTGTATATCCATAGATCTCCTCTCAGGGGCTCCACTGGTTCCTTGGAGGCACTATTACAACCTACTGGGTGCTTATGAATTTAAAAGAACAATCACAACAAAACTGTTAGATTATATCAACTTTGCATAGGTTACTGTGCTGGACAGCCTGCTGTTACACAATGACTGTTAGAAGTGAGGGCCATGTCTGAGGACAGAAGCAGCTTACAATAATATTTGGAGGAGACACGGGAGAGGAAAGAAGTATGTCTTCAGAGTGCAAGAGCAGGAAATCTTGACATTTCCAAGGACTGGGAGATGGCCCCTTACCTCACCACATTCCGCATAAGCAAAAAGAATGCTTCCTTTGCCGAGGTGCAGAAGTTTTTACCATATATGGCAATCTGCAAAATAATAGTAGCTGTTACGTATTTTAAATAATTAGGATACCTCCTTGTATGCCAGAATCTTACTGCATGTAATGCATAGTTCTCTCTAATATGTGGCCTTGAAACTCAGATGAACATGAAGCACTGCCCCCAGTCACCTGTTGCCTCTCAATGCTTCCCACCATGCTGGGACAGAATATTATCCATCTTTCCTCTTCAAATCACCTGGTGATGAGCATGCCACCCGTTGTGATCTTGGAGGCAGTAGACTGACTACTTAGTTTGACAAGTAGAGCAAATAAGCTACTTGCTGAGGCATTCTTCTCACTTTCCTAGTTACCTACACTAGATTAATAGTCAGTGGAAAGGAACAGGCACTTGTAGAGCAGAAGTGAGTTGACTCCTGTAGGTATGTCCTTGGACCTGATGCTGCTCTCAGTTAAGAAGAAATCAGCAATACCAGTATCAAAAGTCAGTGGATTTACATCCACATAAAGTAAAGCAGCTAAAGTTATTCAGGAACAAAACCATTTCTTCTTCCCAGAATAGTGTCCACAAGTCTAAGATATACTAGAACAGCAGTCAGTTTACCAACTAAACAAGATAGTAAAAAAGAATACTTCCTCTTCAAGATGGCATTAATTTGAAACATCAATTGCATGAACATGGATTATAACAGACCCATTACAGCCACCTCCTTTGAGACAACAAGTCCGTGACTGTACCATTCAATCACTGAAATTGCTTCAAGTCGGAACATTCTAGGCTGAAATCTATATATGTTTATTTAGGTGAAAATCTGGAATTTCTCTTCTGGAAGCTAAGAAGGGTTATTTCAGAGAAATATTACTGCTGCTGCTAGTAGAAGTTGTGCCTTTAACTTCCAGGACGAAATACAGATACCACATGCCTTCTGACCTCCTTATTCAAACACTGTTTCCAAACAGAAGTGTCATCAACATGGAGTATGAAACAAGCTAATATTCCTGTTGAAATCAGGATTTCAATTGCTGAATCAGAGGGGAAGTTAACCAGTTATGCCATCCCTTCCCACTTACTTTGAGGGGTTAGATAGACAGACAAGGACAGGCATGAAAAGAGGGTGAGTTTAGAAGAAAAAAAAAGAGATCTTACTTTTTCATGGTAGGACCACATGCATTTCCTGAAAACTCCCACAAATCCCATTATTTATTCACCAGACTCTAGTACTGCTGGCTGCTGACCAACCAGTAGTGGCTAGGGTATTTTAGTGTCCCAGATAGGGGAGACCACATGCAGAGACAGCACATACCATGATGTAGGCATTTCTGTTTATAAATTTTAAGAATCTTTCCAAACACCAGAAACAGCATTTGAGGCAGCAGAGTAGAAATCTAGTGAAGGAGTTCTGTGTACCTGAAAAAAAGGAGAGAGTGCATCATACACAGAACTCATGAACAGTCTTCAGAACATCGAAAGCTATTCAGAAGAAAATCTTAAATTGTGACAAAAGCAGAAACTATTTCTCTTCTTCTAGCTATGGACTCTCTTTCTCAACCAAATTTAGCTCACTAGCTTTCATAGATCAGATCCACACCCCACATGAACTTTGCATTAAGTTCCCAAGGACATAATAGACTCAATTTGAGTAAATCAGCACAAATTCACTGGCTGCAAATGGAACTACAATGGCTAAAAATAATGTGGAATTAATCTCTTCTAATTGGTGAAAAAACATCTTGGGAAAGTAAGGAAGTAATTTACCAAAGGAGGTCTTAATAACCTAGAGCAGATTCATAAATCTCACCTTTCAGTTTGTGATCCAAGTACTCCAGTATTACTCTAATAAGCTGGACAATTGCAAGAATTAAGGCTCCAAATGCCAGCGAACCTGTATGGTATCTAAAACAAAATAAATGACTGTTATGTTGCATGTATGTGTATATGTACAATTATATATGTATGTGCATGTGTGTGTGTGTGTGTATATATATAAATCAAATTATAACTGGAGAAAGGTCCATTAGTGGGAATTACATATATTAATGGACTTTCATCCTGATCTGTCAGAGAGAGGAACAGGATGAAGCCATTGGTGCTGTTGGTGTTTGTGTGAGTGCTGTGTGTGTCTGCCTGTCAATCCGTGTGGCCAGCTGTGTATATATGTGTTGTATACATGTATTTGGGTGTGTGCACCTACTGGGAGTACCTACTCAGCCTTGTAATTGGTTGAACCTGGGGGCATGAAGCTGCAGCAGCCTTGCCGCTATTGGGCTACCGGATTCAGTCTCCCCCTAACAATAACATTTTCCTGATTGTACTGGTTTTGGATGGGCTAGAGTTAGTTTTCTTTCATAGTAGTTTGTAGGGTGCTATGTTTTTCATTTGTGATGAAAACAGTGTTGATAACACACCAATGTTTTAGCTATTGCTGAGCAGTGTCAAGGCCTTTTCTGCTTCTGACCCCACCCCACCAGCGAGCAGGCTGGGGGTGCACAAGAAGTTGGGAGGGGACACAGACAGGACAGCTGACCCCAACTGACCCAAGGGATGTCCCATACCACATGGTGTCATGCTCAGCAATAACAGCTGGGGGGAAGGAGGAGGAAGAGGGGGACTATTGGAGTTATAGCATTCGTCTTCCCAAGTTATTGCTACGCGTGATGAAGCCCTGCTGTCCTGGAGATGGCTGAACATCTGCCTGCCCATCGTAACTAGTGAATGAATTCCTTACTTTGCTTTGCTTGGGTACACAGCTTTGCTTTACCTATTAAACTTGTCTTTATCTCAACCCACAAGTTTTCGCACTTTCACCTCCCCCATCCCATTGGGGGGGAGTCAGCGAGTGGCTGGGTGGGACTTGGCTGCCTACCAAGATTAAATCACAATGCTGACTGATCTTTTTCATTTGATATTCCAAGTCTGGCTTCCCTAGATGTAAAAAGAGCACTTGTTGGATACATGACAAGGCTCACATCCAGCTCCACAGTCTTACCGTATGGCTCGTCCAAATGAAGAGAAGAGTGGCCACAGTGGAATATCAGCTGGTTTCCGAGAAGCCCAGTAATAAGAGGCAAAGGCACCAGCAAGGGTACACTGACCCAGTGCAATTGCAAAGTTCACCAGCCACAGAAAGACAAAGGCATTGGCTAACTGGAAGATGAAGATGTACTTATGGTACAGGCTTTCTCCCCCATAAAAAGCAAAAGTACACTGAGCACCCGGACACAATTTAGTCACATTGGTTGTGTTAAAAGTCTGTAAAGAAAGAAAAATAAACGTAATGATAAGCAATGAATTCTGTGTACACAGTCTCTGAAGTTTAGCAGCTTAATACAAACAACATAATTCTGATTGATGTTTCATTACTTCATTCAACACTGCACTCCACTCCAGTACTATGTAACCTGTTTAGGTATTAAGGATTCATATTAATGTCTTATGCAGGTGCTTAACTTTAAACTATGCAGTTAGAAAACAGGGCTGTTCACCACGTGCCTGAAACCCACATAGATGGAATTTGAATTTCAGAAATCTACTTTTAAGGTACATAAACACTTCAGTTTCGTTAAAGAAAACCTGCTCACATAAAAAATAAATAAATATTTACTTGAAAACCAGAGGCCAAATCTGCAGTTTGGATAAATCACCACAGTAGAACTGAAATCAACTGACCTATGCCATTTTATACAAGCTGTGGATGTGGTCACAACTTCCCTTACCTATCGCAGAGTATTAAAACAGGAGTAGTCTTTACATTGAATTACTTCTCCCTATTTCTGTTGTTCATTTCATGTGTTTGCTCAGTTTGGGAATGAAATAAACCCAGTCAATTTCTAATCCCTTTCTTTTTTAGTGTTCAGACAGCAGCAGGGTGGGGAATTGTTTGGGATATACATAACCACAGCAGTACATTGAAATTTAAACACCTGAAAATAACCCTGATACAACATTTGATAAATATTTCTAGTTTTGAAAAAATACTTAAATTCAACCCTACAGTCAAGTCAAAACATTTGACTGAAGACAAAATTTAAAAAAAAAGACATATTTTTGGAGCTTCATAAAGGTCATTGCTGTGCCAAAAGAAGCTAAGCCTCTGCTTCAAAACATGGCTGGTCCTTGGACAAGTTTGAGGCATAGCTTTCTAAGCCTTCCATTGCCTTTTGAGGACCACAAATTAGAATCCTCATGAATTCAAGAACACCCTTCCAAATAAACCTGTATTTCTATGTCTTCCTTTCTCACTCTGTAAATTAGAACAGTTAATATTTACCTGCCTCACAGGACAGTTTAGCAGAAAAAATAATGTATGTCTATAAATTGCTTTGAACAAAGAAATGTTATCTGAACACTATTTTCAGATTTAACATGAGGAATCATTACTTAAAATATGCACATTTTCTACTAGCACTGCATTTAACAGTGATTAAGAAATGCAATTAATATAGATCTTACTATAGGTAAATATTTGTTACACTTACCTCTGGGTCACAAGTCAGGTTTGCATACTTGCACAGTGTTTGATTAGCCATTACTTTATACACAGGTTCTCCTGATGTAGCCAGAAAACTGAATGAAATATTTTAAGGACAAATCACAGAACTGTAGGCTTTGAGCAACTTAGGATTCTGCAGTGGGTAACCACGAGCTCTAAAGAACTTGTGCAGATAACAGAAAAACTGCTCTTGCTATGCAGAGACACGTATGAAGGATTGATAGACAAGACTGAATACTCTTAATTACTTAGAGAATTAAGGCAAACTCCATCCTGGAGCTGTAATAACCCTTGACCAGAATGGGCAAGGGGAATAACCTTGAAAGTTGACTCAGTCTCTCCTGCACATCTACCTTTGACGAGGCAGATTATGCATTAGTTCTTTGACAGTTCATATTTTGGTGGAAGTAGACACATAGCATAAGGATAAATTAACATTGTCCTGACCTGCAATAACTGACCCTCTTTGCATGTGAAAGAACAATTTGTTTTCAAAAAGCAGTTTTCCCCTTTCTCATACCTTGCCAAACCCTTGCTGTTCTGGGAACAAACAGACAGTGGTTGTTGTTACGCAGTTTAGAGAGGATTCAGTGCACTGTATGTTCTCTCACTCCTTTCTTATACTATTCTGAACAAAACACACCTGGAGTCCACCCCACCCCTAGCTAAGAGACCATTAACGTCAGGCCTATAGAGCATGCAGCACATTAAAGGCCATATTCACTCTTTGCTGAGGGCCCTTTTTTACCCCTTAAAGTCAACCTTATGTAGTACACAAGGCCTTGTATGATCCCCCTGCCTTGGCATGAATTTTAGTCCAGTTCTTTTTAATGAAATTAAATTCACCATCTGATTTGTACATCACATGCAAATGTGCAGTGAGGAAGAGTGTACCAGTGCAGCAAGAGCTAAGTGACCAAACAGCCTTCTTAATGCTGGTCTGGTTAAGGTGAAATAGCAGAGAAGTATCTAGTCTTGCAGACCAGAAGACTGTTCCTCCAGAGGTACACAGGCAGAAGGATACACAGCTGTCACAGCCCAGTAGGAAATACAGATTGCAATGAGTATGAAGGTGACGATTGGGTAGAACAATGTAGACATTATATAGCCAATAGCCCTATGAAAGAAACAAAACATATCAGTAAGCTACAACAATTTAAGAAGCAAGCTTTTTATCAGTTCTCTTCCAGCATCATCCTTTTTACTTTGAGCTACTTGTTGATACTGGTAGCATAATCTAGTGCTGGGATCTCAGAATAGTGCAGGTTCTTTCTTCAAATGTCTTCACATCTTCACTTTCTCATTTCTACCACTCCACCTTTATCGGCAGCACTACAGTCAAGTTTATCCATTTGCCATGTTCAAGACTACCTTCTACTTTCTCCTTCTCCATCACTGCTTCAGAGATCCAGCTCTGTCCAGGTCACAAACCCATTTCAATCACACCTCCTGGCTGACTGCTGCAGACATTACCCTTTATTTCCCTGTCCGACTCTGCTCAGCTCCTATGCTCTTCCTTCAGCTCCTACACATCTGAAATTACCTCTTGCTACTTTGTATTTGAGGACTCTGTTCCCAGCCCCTTTCCTGCCTTAAGTAGTAACTATTTTGGGACAGGGACATTCACCTTGTCTTTGTAACGCCAGGACATGCTAACACTTTCCTAGGACTATGTGACTTCCCTTGCATGTGCCATAACTGAGTGGTGCTTGCCTTTGGCTGTTGGCCGGCAGAAAGAATAATGGCTGTTCACTGTTGACAGCTTAGAGAGCTCCTTTTAACATCAAGGCTGATGTCTTAGAGGCTCACATTCTATTAATACTTCTTGTGGCTAGCATGCAACTCGTGAGCCTGAACTTGAGCGTGCCAGTTCCTACTCTGCCAGGGACGACTCCTCTGTAAGAGAGTCGACACAGCCCCTCTGGGTAAACTCGCTGCAGCTATCTCAGACGCGAACACCTCCAGCTGCATATCTCACTGGATGTGATTTCAGAGAGCGTGTGTTTTGTTCACTGAAGTTTGCAGGTTCATTCTCTTTACACTCCTGCCATCTACCTCTTCCTGTTACTCTAAATTTTCTTTCCAGTGACCCTGTAAGCTTATCACAAGCCTTTTTGTCTCTTAGTATTTCCTACAGTATTTCTCCTATGACCTGTGGCACTTCTGATGCTATCGGTTTTATAGGAGGCAGTTTCCAGAATGTAAAAGGAGACAAATTTACTCGGTTCCTGCTGCTAAGCTAGTAAACGCTGGGGGGGGGGGCGCGGAATGCAAGGGAACTGTTGTGTGCAATCAAGAGGTGAAGAGCAACACGTCAATTACTGTCTGAGTCTAGAGTTGTAAAAGTCCATTAAGAGTCACACAGGAGGACACAGGCTTATGCTGTCTGAGAAATAATCACTATGTATTAGAAGTGTTCAGCAGTTAATGGTAAGCCTCTCAGTTACCACTAAGACCACGGACAGTTACTCCAACAAACTGACTAACAACTGTTAATTATTTCTAACTATGGATTTCAAGTCAATTATTAGCATTGTAATATTTTTGAAAGAGTAGTTAAAAGGTATTGAAAAATGTAATTTGATTTCCAGTCATTAGCAGCTTATTTTGCACCTTCCTGAATACAGGGCATGGTCTGTTAGGTTTACAGTAATTACATACAGTGTTTCACCTCATGCATTATGCATGAGAGTAAAAACATCACCCTCAAGTGACCTTTCCATGCTGTTGAAAAACTACAGAATGTTATTAATTCTCAGCAGCAAGTTTATGAACTTTCTGAAATCCTTCTACCTGTCAAGGTTGTGAACAAAAGTGTTGCAGTGTTTAAAAGTGTTACTGAATTTTAATGAACAGGAATTAGAGTACAATTTAGTGCTGCCAAAATTAATTGCTATGCTCTAATTGCACAGTAGCATAAGACAGGAAACAAGTACCTGGCTGAATGCAGAACTTCAGTATTTCTTAATCTCATTACAAAAATCCCAAATCCTGATTCCTGAGAACCACAATGTCAACAAAGATGGCAGAACACTACAAGCAAGCGCACACAGATAAACTCAGAGCTAACTCTATGTGCTCTAACAGAGCTCTGCTTCCAAGCCTTATCAGATCTTAGCCTATTTGCAATGAAATCCAAGGGCCTGATGTTTTAAGTCCATTTCTCCTTTGTTATATTCCCATTTTTTTAAAAAAATGAACTAAGTGTTGGCAGTGTGTAAAACAGGAACCACTGTGAACAAAGTCTATGCAGATTTCAGGAAACACAAAATGAAGAGGTCTCCTAGGCATTCAACTCTCATATCCTGCTCTGCTTTCTTCTTTACTCAGAGCTGAAAAGAAGTATCTTGGACTGCACCATATTACAATGTCTGGTCATGGAAGTCTCCTTTTCTCTCTGCAGATTTATGCATGTCCATGCAAAAGTTTGACTGGAGCCAGAAGAATCCAGTCTTTCCTAAATAAAAGCCACAGCCAAAACACCACCAATCCTCTACCACTAGTAAGTCACTCTGGAGGCAATCCAATGACAGAGCAAAGTTGGCAGCTATAGGTCCCAGGCTCCTATTAACAGTGTACCACACTTAGCATTTCTGCTGATAAACCTTCTTGCACTGAGGATATGTGGTACCACTAACAGTATATGTACTCTTCAGGCAGAGAGCTGAGAGGTAAGAAATGTCTTACTGCAAAGGAGAAAGCTCTTATAAGGACAACCTCATTAACAGAGAACTGGCAATCTTTATACTACCTGTTCGGCTCAACAAATCCAGTGTTGTACTTTAACCCCCAACTTTCTGCCCTCGGTAGTGCAAGATGAAGCTCAAGAAGAGTGTACTCTAGGGATCATTTAATAAAATTAAAAATATATTAAAATTAGACAAACATACCTACTACCTTCCTTCAACAGTGCAATAGCAATCCGGATCCGATTCCTTAGGAAGATCAGCATCAGTATGATTATGACCTCAACAACACAAAGTATTATCACTGTAAACAAACAAAAAAAGTTAGATTTATCAAGAATTGAACCAATATGCTGCCTCTGTAAATCATACAAACTTGCTCTGAGGTCAGAGAGCTGAGAGCACCATGTCCCAGAACATTTCCTCTCTTAGTTATGAGCAGTGTTTGAATCATAACCCAGATCTGGTTTAAAGAGTCTGCTTCAGTCTGATTTCTATTTGTGTCAGTTCAAAACCTACTTCTGCAGTAGGAAGTGAAAAAATTCTCTGGACTTCATCTAGAGAAGACAGAGTCTTTAATGCCTGAAGCACATTGCCTCTGACTCTGAAACGTATCTATTAATTTTGGGTGCTTCAGATGGTTAAACAACATTTAAACCAGCTCAGCAGTTGTGGATGGTTGTACACAGCAGGATCTGTCTTCTCCAGCTGAAACCAAGAAGTTTTGTGGAGGGAGAGGAAGACAGGACAATAGTATCCCTAAGCCTTGGCTTGTCTGGAGTTTTGCAAAAGGACATGGGAATTAGCTTCAGGTCCCACAGCTTAGACATAGTCTCAGAATCCAGACCTAAATAGTCACAGATGATGTTAAATTGCGATCCCAAGTATTATCAATAGCCCCGGCCATCAGAACTGCAGGTGGCAAGTGACCACTGTGGTGCTTAGAGCCACAGACTTCGTTCAGAACAGTTTTTCTTACATGCGTTTCAGCACCTATTTTCTATATGGTTCCCCATGAAGGAATGCATAATCAGGTTTCTTTAAAGTTGGTCTCATTCCAGTTCAGCTCTGTTAACTTAATGTAGCTTGTCCCAAACATTGTGAAACAGGAAAGCAATCTCAGTACATGATAAGTTCTAGACTAGGACTAAGAGGATCTACGTTTTCTTCAAGGATATTTAACTGCTTTGCTGGGTGACTTTGGAACAGTAATTTTATTCCTGAGTACCTCAATTTACTCATCTGAAAGTGACACTGACCTCTAGATAAACTATATATTGGCTGCTAAGAATCAGGCAGGGGAAGAATTTGGAGAGTTACAAGGAAAAACATGATAAAGTCCTAATACTCTCTAGGGATAGCATACTAAAAAGCTCTGCCTCAACAATATGCAGAAGATGCCTCATGAGCTCGATGATCCAACATAGACTTAAATGAAGACACAAAGCAGAGAGAGGAGATTTAAGCAGTAAACTACTGCTCTATTAATTTAGCTACCAATAAGGAGAGACAGTGGTTTAGGTTATGTCCCATTCATCATCAGTTAGTGTCTGTGTGCCTTCTAATAGAGCAGCAACAGCAGTGCAAGTAATATTCAACAGGTATTTGTTCTCTCTTCCGTCCCTCCTTCCCTGGGGAGGGATGTGTATACTGCAGGCTGTCTTGCTGCAGTAGGATTTTGGTTTAAACACACTGCCCTTGTAAGAGAAGGCAATGAAGCACTTTTGAAAATAAAGGTGATGAAATTTGTGATGGTTCATTCTAGAGTCTTAGATCAGCCTCCAAGAAAATTCAGTGACCTGAATGTAAACAGTTCTACAAAGAAGTGTAGAGTTATTAATCTCATTTCTGGGGCCCTCAAACAAGGAGAATAAACAGACTGGGAGAGAAAAATGCCCCTCCTTATGCAACTTCATCAGGACGAACTTAGTTATTGCCTTCTACTCCCCCATTATGAAGACTGAACACACAGGAAGTGGAATGCTAATAACACAAGCATTTTTCACTCTCATCACTAGTGCAATTGCATTATCTCCCCTTACAAATATACTAGTCTCCTTGCAAAAAGTATCTTGCACAATGCAAAGAAAGAGAATTCTGCTTACTTCTCTGAGTGAGAAGATTTAACAAAACAGAAACTGTAGCAAGACAGTGATTGATTGATTGATTCTCCTGAATATCCATTAACAGATTCCAAGTTTAAAGGGCACTTACTAAATGCTAACCATGTTTGCCTCAGTTGCAGGTACACTCTGAAGTCTGTCTGGAATCCAATGTCGTAAACAGTGAGGTCAGATCCAGGTATTCCTTTAAGATGATCATACTCCCAGTAACAATGCCAGATGCCTTTTAAAAAAACAATCAATATAAAATGAGTGTGTCTGAAGAGTGCAAGGACAAGCTCTTTAAAAAAATCTTTTACATGCCAAGTGTTTTGTCCTCAGCATGTCTGGTAAGCAAAAACCAAAAATGCATTACTGTGAGACTACTCAATTATAACATCACATATATAGAAAAGAAGTATCAGTACACGTGAATACAGACTAAGCATACTGTGGGTAGATAATTCAGGTTACTACCTTTGGTGCTAAGTATCAGCACAGCTGGATTCTTACTAAATTTCACTGCCATTTAAGCCCTTCTCACTTAACTGTGTCTAAAACTAGGCATTAATTCTCCCAATTGTACAATTTAATTGATGTAATTACTGACTTTCCTTGCCCAAACTTAAGCAATAAGGAAAAATAGCCTCAGAGGCTAGAAGATTACACCTACCATAACCTATAATTCCAATCACACCAAAGATGAAAATCCAGAAGAGGACCCCAGCCGTGAACCTCAATAACACAAGGAAGAGCAGACTTACTATCATTGCAATGAACAGCCCACTAGAAAGAAAAGAAACAGAAATACAGGGAAAAAAGGTGTGAGAATCTTCACTTTCTTGCATGCCTGTTTCTCCAAATAAGGGTCACTTCATCTCACGTAAGAGAATGATTTGTAAAAATGTATTTCAAAATCTTACTTACAAAATACATCCTCCTGGCTATTATCTGCTATTAGAAACAAATAGCTTATATATGATGATCTCACAGGGCAGAGCCAGAAATGTTTGTATACACTAGGTTCTCAGGTTGGCTCAATGGGACTAGTACAATGCCTTTTTGGTCATTTACAGAAGCTGAACAACTCACTGCCTTTTCAGTCCATGGTCTAGTCTACAGTTCAGAAAGTTAAACTGGAGGAACAACCATATGTGGGGAGGTTGCTGTTTTATGTCCTCCATTAAAAATCCCTGCTTGCAACTAGTAAAGTATTATTCTAGGAGTTTTCCTAGAAAAAAAGAATTAAATTTAGAAGTAAAACCAGTGACTCTTTCTACCCATCAGAAGAGGAAATGATCAGGGTATGGTGATGCATAAAAAGAAACTGTTAAGAGCTATAAATGGGGACCCTAGAAAAGATATGTACAGTGTCTTCCCCTTATCAAGTCTGCGGTAAGGAAATACTTGTTTTCATTTCACTCCCAGAAAGCAAGTCAGAAAGTAAAAAATGACTGCAAAAGGCCTTTTTACTCAGTGAGGCCTTCTAAAGCAATGTGAATAAAGCAATGTGAATAAAGCAATGTGAATAATAATCCCATCCAACAAACATCCAGCTCAGATGCTCCACATAACATTTCATTTCTCAGAATTTTTACTAGGTGTTACATCAGAATTTTGTATTAGTACAGACCCCCCAAAATTTAAAATGTCTTGTTGCTTGTGTTCAATAACTTCTCTTCTGAACTTTCCCAACTTATTTAGCCAGTTACCAAAGATAAAAAATGGGTCAACCTGATCATAAACAATCAAAACCAGATGTTTTGGGCAAACTAAGCCAGATAGGCAGAGGGACAAGAAAAAGAACATCAGCTTATTTAGTTAAACCTTTGTAAGCTCGTCTTAAGTCCCAGCCCTTTAAAGACTTTGGAGCATGAGGTATTTTCCCTTTCTGAATAGCTTGTTTGAAATTCAGAATGTATTCTTCAAAAAAAGTTGTCGTTTTGGAGCTTATGAGACTATTCTTGAAAGCAGTAAAGTTACCTTTATCTAAAGTTATCTTTAGATATACATGAGTCCTAGTAACACCAAAACTGAGTACATGGTAACAACTGTCCTCAGTAGACTGAATTCCTTAAACTGAGGCTTGAAAGCAGCTGTTCTTTTGGAGTATGCTGCAAACACTAGAGCAATTCCATATTTGATTTTTAACCCAGCCTCCTTTCATTATCAGGCCTTCATTGTCATCACCAAAACTCTGGCACTTAAATATGTTTGTCCAGAAATTGTTTGATGTATGCTACCATTTGGTGAGAAGTGTGAAGAAAATTCTATCCAATTACTTTAAAAGTAGCAACAATTCCTTATAAAAATATGATATTTGAAATGTGGGAACTGGCTTTAGTATTTAGTATTTCTGTTAAAAAAAAGGTCAACTCTCTCTCCAGCCTATCTGTTCAGTGGTATCTCCTTTGAAAGAATCTGCACCATAAGCCTGATTTCAATAAGAGATCTAGAGGGAACTGAGCTTGCCAGTTGAGTTTCTTGCCACTGACTATTGTGAGCACAGCAGTAGACTATGAGAAAGCTGTCCTCCTGCCAGTGACTGAACACCTTTAAAAGCTGACAGCTTCTGTTTCTGAACTGCCTAATTCTCCATACTAAGTTTATTATCTAAAGTTTATGTATTTATTGTTGTGGATTTGCATTCAGGCTTGAACTATGTATGCTTAGTATGTGCATGCTATAGGCTCTCACCTGGCAAAGACTTCTGCTCCTGTTTAAATCAACACCCTGATCCATCAAAAACAATATTAATGGGCTAAGAATGCACATATACTTATATATTTGCTTCAGCAAAATAGCTACTTCTTTTATTTCAGTGCTGCATTTTTTACTAATTAGTGATTACTGAGTATTAATTACAAGATAAAGTTAATACTGTTCAATACTTTTTGTTCTTGATGTTGCTTTGCCTGCTGCATTGGATTTATGGATTTATATTGGATTTATGGATTATAACGGATTTAACTATATATTGCTAGTAGGAATTTAGAAATTGTGTGTTTTATATATATACTAATGACACTGAGCAACGGCAATTGATTTGAAAGCCTTCTTAATTAAGATTTTTCAGTTTTGGAATTACCACGCAGATGGGTCCTGCAACAGAAGACAGTACCTCCTGGTTTTCTGCCTAGTAGGATATTAAAAAGCTATTCCAGATCAACTGACACTCTATGTATGTATGCTGTGCTACCCTTACCTCATGTACAGCACCATAACAACATTATTATCATGTGATGAAAGGAAATCACAGTTGCTCCTTGAATTTCAAAGTAGGACTGGTAACAAACACATACATGATCTATTTTTTAACTCCCTGCACACTCCAAAGTGAGTTTGGAAAAAATAAAAATACCCACGAAAATCTTACATTAAAATCCAATACCAAGAAATGGCATAGTCTTCAAAAATTTTCATTCCAACTGATCTTGCATCCAGGACATTATTGATGCCGCTGAGAAAAGACAAACCAAAGACAAGGTTCCTTTAGGTAGAAAAGCAGAATTTATCTGAACAACAAATAGGCTTAGTGAAACAATTTGAAATATCTTTGCTAGTGATAAGAGTATATTACTGTCCTCCAGCTCCAGTTCTGTAACCAAACCAACATCAATCAGTTATGCTAAAGAAAAAAAATCTGTGTAAAAACGTCTATACAGCTCCTTTATTAAAGCTTTATTTAAAAAGCTTTATGAGTACTATCACCAGATATAATTGCTTATTACGTTACAAGAAAAGTGTATACTAATATGATCTGCAATGTACCAAGAGCCAAACAGTTGTGATTCTAGAACTGCTAATAGCAGAGAAGCAGAAAACAGCTCAGTGAAGCAAAAGGTTGACTTTATGGAACTGTTTTCCTATCCAGCAAAGTGCTTGTTCATATTAAAGTTTTCCTAAGAAGAAATGAAGGATCTTCTTATCAAAGAACAGACAATGTAGTTGTAGATGGGAACCTAATAAGGTGCAGGTGTTATCAGTGTTGGTAAGGTGCTAGAATGTGGTAGCCTTGGGTCAAGAGGTAAGAAAAGGTACCCTTGTGCTCCAGACAGGCTGAGGACTGACAGCAGCTGGAAAAGAGAGGCTATTGCAGCAGTTTTCTCTCATCCTGGTTGATGCCCAGGATTGGAGATGCTTGCTGTCCATCTTCAAGGTAGGTGTTGTCAAGCATCAGAGCCCAGTACATTGCTTTTTGACCTTTAGACATGTACTAAAAACAGGAACACTCCGATGAGGTGAGATGCCCAAAATACTAAGACAGTCCATGTTAGGGGAAAGGCCATCATAGGAAGGAATAGCTGAGGCCATTACTGTCTGGCCTGAGTCCTGCAGCACAAGTATTTAATTTTGAACCTCCTTTAGCTTTCTTTAATACTAATTTTTGCTAGAAAAAACAACAAGAATGATTTAAAAACTGACAGTCATTCTGAGACAGTTGGACTAAAACCTTTTGCTCCTTGCTCATTTCTGCATACCACAGTCATAGTTTTCCTTACTGGAACTTTGCAAGTGCCCAGGCACAGATAGAACATTTACTAGCAAGCCTTGCCTGTGTACCCTCAGCCATTTGCTACAACAGATTCTGATTCTTTTTTCAATTCCTAAATTATTTCACAGTCTCAGAATCCAACAAATGAGCACTTAAGAAGGGTAAAACCTACTTTGCAGCTTCCCTGAGATCAGTTACATTTCTTGTTTTCCCTCTTCCATCTTTGAATGTAGTCTGATTTGCCACAGTTAGCACACCATTCTTCGTGGAGAAGTCTGGGAAGCATCTCTTAAGAACTATTCAAAATATCAAAACAAAGCATGCGTATTACATTTCATGTCAAGCTCCACTTCTATGACTTGTCTTTTGTAACATATTTAAATAATTTCAGATTCACAGTCAAATGTTTTTCAACTGATTATCTAACAATATGTTGACTTTGACAAATCTTGAAAGAGCCATTATATTCAAGACTATGAATTTTATGCTCTGGGGCTCAGGCATGGTGGGATCATAGCTTTCAACTGGAGATTCTAGGTGCTACCGAATAACAACAGTAGTATCTGTAGCAGTTTAAGAATTTGTAATAAATGCAGAACTTACTCTCTGTCAGTATCTGGGCAGCTTACAAAAACTGCAGCTTCTCAAATATGTCATTTCATGGTAATAATCAAACCAGCCCCCAGGGACAGACTCAACATGACTGGTCACGAATGGTATTAGCACCCAAAACAATACATAACAGCAAGTGTCAGTTCCTCATATGCCAGATGAGTTCCAGTACCAGCCACTATCACTAGATATTCTTGGAGAGGAAGCAATGGAAAAAAGACAGAAACTGTTGGTTAGACAGAGGGAGGAGGAGATTATAAAAGAGAGAGAAAAGGAGAGATGTTTACATACTTATTTATGTTGCCCTGCTCTTTGCTGCAAAAAGTCCTGGTTTTCATTCCAAAGGGAAGAGCAGATCAGTCCTCCTATATGGCTGTACTTTATATAACAATTCTGTGCTTTTCTTATCAGGTTCCAATAAATACTGATGCCAGGGTTCAATATTCAGTCTAAAATATCTACCCCACCAATTACTCTGAGGAAATAATTAAGTAACATGTCTCTTTTCCTCCCTCTGTAATCTTTGCCCCTTGTTGTAGTCTAAAAGAAGATAATAGCTTCTTTGCAAATTATTTTCTGTCTTTTGGGTGAGTACATCAGTTTTCATACAAATTCTTAATTTTTTTTTTAAATTTAATCCATTTTCTCTTTTTGATAACCTGTCCCTGCTTTACATGATGTCTATTTTAAACAATGGAAAAATAAACAGCAATTTCTTATTTGCATGAGCTTCTGGGCCAGTGACAGATACTCTTGGTATTACACTTCTGCAGCTGAGATGAGCTCTGAAACCTGTGGTTATCAACTCAGAAATACCTGCTGACCCTAATGACAAAAACATTTTTTGGCCCTTTAATTCCTCTGTATGCCCTGCATAGCCAGCACTGCAACTGAAAAGCAAGCTGCATTGTAACTGGGCTCAAGTATCATCTGAACGTCCAACAGCTGGCCATATGATCCTTCCTACATTTTCTTGATGCCAGTGGGGTTGCTTGCTCACATGGCTTGGAAGGCAAAATCTGAGCTGTAAAGCTTTTATTATCAATGATGATTCAAGAGCAAGAAAGAGCTCAACTTGACCCGATCACATGCTGAATGTTCATGGATGGCAGTTAGAAAAAATAATAATAAATCTTTATACTTTCAAATTGTTTAAAATTGAATGGATGTCACTGCCAGATAACAGAAAGCTCCTAGTGACCTTGCCACAAAACACTTTTCAGACTGGAGTTGTGCTTTAATGTGAACGCTTATAATCTGCTAAGATGTGTGTAAGAAGTAGAACCACTCACAAGGCCTGCTTGGAATGATCATCGAAGGACAATCTTCATCACGTAGGACTTGAGCAACAGACTAAAAAGGGGAAAAATAGGAATGCTGAATACATCGCAGAATAACTACGTGGTTTTTGTTTCTCACCCAGTCTGAGAAAATGCCCCAAACTGGGCTTTGTAGCCTCCTCCCCAAACTTGACTGGTGGAGCTGCAAGATACATTCATGACATAAGTGAGAATCCAAACTGTCATTGTGATTTGGAAAAAGACTATTCTTCTTTCCTTTTCTAGTGACAAAAAAGAAAAGACCTCTTCACTTTGGATCAGCATCTAAGCCAGAAGTGACTGGGCAATTGTTCCTTGCCTCCCCTCTGCCTTTTCTCTTAAAGAAGAGTAAGAATTTAACACAATTAATATAGCTGAATTGCAAGGTGTTTTAAAGATGGGAGAAATAATGCAGTACATTTGAGTGCAAAATCAGTTACATGAAGGATAGATTAATTTTCCTAGCTAAATTACTAAGTAGCTATAGATGACTCAGGAGCCTTAAGAACTGGTTTGAGATGCTCTGTGCTACTGCTGTGGAGTACATAAGTACTAAAGGATACTGCTTGCCTTAGTAGGCCAGTACTGCAACTGCATGGGTAGCTGCACATATTCTTTTAAGCAAATAGTAATCATTTAAATAGTGGGAGATTTGGTGTGCATACAAGACCCTTACCCCTGATTAAATCACTGTCAAACCATATACATGGGACAACTACTTACATGGTGAAATCAGAATAATTCAAAACTTTGATGTAGCTCAGTAAAATCATGCATATTACATATTGCTTAAAGAAAAAATGTATTCCATCACCTACTGATACATACACACCTTGCGAGGATTGTTAAAACCAGGTTTGCAGAATTGCCTGAAGTAATTCCACTGATCTGGTTTATATCTGTAGGAAGCCTGAACATCAATGTAGGTTGCAAACCTGTCTGGGCACTTTGAGACACAAAGCTGCAAGAAAAGAAAAAAACATGAGTAAAGATACACTGGGGGTAGAGAAAGGTAAGGAAAATCAGTGCAATTAAAAAGCAAGAAAAAGGCCACCTATAAAAGTGCACTGTTTTATGGAATTGCCTTCAGTAATATTTACTGCAGTATTTAGACGGGGGCATATGTTTTCCTCTTGATTCCCTAGATAACTACTTCTAAAATTCTTTGATAGAATACACTTTCAAAGTCTCTCATATCTGGCATATCAAGCCTCTCTCTGTATCTTCTTAGGTTCTACACATTCTGGTAAAAAAACAGAGCTTTCAGTCTGTTGAAAAAAAAATATTTTTTTTTTGAACACCAGGAAAAAAATCTGTCAGGTCCTCCTCTACTTCCATCAGCAGCAGTGTATATGAGCAAGGTGGTGCAGTAGCTACTTTCACAGGATACACATAATTTCTTTCTATTACATTTATAAGGAGAACTTTATTAAAAAAAACATCTCACACAGCTAAAATTGTTCCACCCTTCTACACAGTCTCTTCAGTCAAATATACCTCCACAGATTTCGTTCAAGTCAAGTTAGGTGTAAATCACTCAAATGTGACTTTTTCCTATTAACTAATGATGAATCTCCCCTAGTTACAAAGCAAGAGGGGTGCACACGCCAGGAATGAAATTCACACCACTGAAGGTACAGCCATTATAAACCGGATTTATATGAGAAATCAAGTGAGGTCTGGGGTTTGATGAATGCATCCACTCAGAAGTTATGATTTAGATTTATGTAATGGAGAAGCAGCCACCCCAATACACAGACTCTGAAGGCTTTGCTGGTCACTGGAATCATGCAAGTGTGCAGCCGTTCTGACTCCTCAGTGTTCCTAAATACTGTGAGGTAGTTTGAAGTCCATCTTTTTAGCAAGTTTCAGCCTTTTCTAGAAGGTCGTTCTCTGTTTCCAAAGCTGCGCTATCCAAACACCTTTTGCAAAGCTCTGCTATCCAAGTACCAGAGAGACATCATGCACGAAACTGTATTTCACCTCAAGGGCATTCCGCCATGTATGATTCACCTACAGGAATTTTGGGAAAAGATCTTGCACTAATCCTTAGAACAGGGCAGATGCTGCAGGAGGGTCTTTCTAGGTTAAGTACTACAGTCCTATGGACTACCCACAGGCCAAGGAGCAAAGAAGAGTTTTGTCCTTGCTGGAACAACAGGTGACTAACAAGTATACACTTTACTGTAACCTCAGTTTCCCATCTATGAAACAGGCAATTAAATGTGCTGTCTATGGATCCAGTGAACTGTAATAACAGTTTGAAAATCCACAGTCTTACTCAAGAACTGAAGCTCTTCCCATGACAGTTCTTGGGTTTTTTTCCTCCTGCTATTTGATATGAATGGGACAGGAATGAAAGATCCTGTCTGCAGTTCAAAAGGGGAATTATCAAACAAACATTTCTTCAGCATTTCACAAAAGACCAGAGAATTAACCATCTGCAGTAGCAAACAGCATTGAAAAACATTCTCATTTTTGGAGATGTTTTATGTTTGAAAATAAACAAAATAACTACTCTGCTACCCCAAACTCTCCTTCAACAAGTATTTCACCTTACTTGATTCATGACCACTGCCAACTTGACCACAGCACCAGTCAAATCCCACACAATGACCTCAGTATTTCTGAACAGGCTGAATTGTTCCAGTAACAGAGTCTAAAGACTGCAGGGTAACAGTGTCGGTGTCTGCATGTGGACAGATGGGGATTCCTGAAGCAAATCTGCTGCTGATAGAGAAAGTTTCCATTCTGACAGCAACTGGTCAGTGTTAAGAGGGTCTTGCTCTTCCTTGCTGGAGATTTCCATCTCTTCAGCTGTGTCAAATAGTCCATACGGTCACACTAACTGATAGGCCAGAAACATCTATCAATGATGGGAAACATTTTAAAATGATAGTCAAATAAATAGACAATTAACATTTGTAATCAGTAAATTGGTTACCATATAACAACCCTCATCCAAATTAATACTGGACTCCACTTAATGTTGTCAAGATGGCTGAGACCATACTCTGTCACCTGCAGTTCAATTACACAGTACAATTACTTTGGCAGCAAAGTTGGATCAGAGCAGTACTGCACCTAATTTCTCTGACCTACCCTATGCCATAAGTTCTTGCCTCATAAGGTGAACTGACATAACTGGTTGTGCAATTGTTCAACAAACCAGGTCAGTAAAATGGCCTCATATAAAAAGATCAGGAAGATAATTTTAACCCACACAAGTTCAGTGGCTGGGTTTATTTCACAGCTTCACGAGAAGTTGCAGCACAGCTAAGGGAGTACAAGTTGTAGCATAAGGCAAGAACAGGCTTTTGAGATCTCCACTTTTGAAAGTGCCATAGACTCCAACCACACCCAGATACTCCTGTCACAGGGGATATACACATTTTCTAGTTTGGAAAACCCTAAATATCAATCAAAATTTTTTGCTGCATGCACTGATTACTACTGGATAGTTGCCTGTGATGAATTCATAAGTAACAAATTGCTGCATTCAACTAAACAGACCTTTTTTTGTCAACTCTTATACAAAATACACCATCTTGTGCATTTCTATTTTTTCTGACCATGACAGGCTACTGAGACTGTGCTGCACGTCATCTATGAAACAATCATACTATATTTTGAAGGATATGAACAGCAATTTTTAAATCCAGACAAATGTATGTCTAGTTCTTAAGCACCATGACTAAGAGGCAGGGAAAATATTTTACCTCTGTATTTCACTCACCTGTGTTGTAGGGCACTGTAGGTTTATTAACACTATGGGGCTGGCACATTTCAGAATGTTAAAGTAAAACAAAATGGTCTTGTTCCTATGGAAGTGGATATAAGATAATTAATGTTATAAATATGGTTGCTTATACATCCTACCATTCAAAAAGTTATAGCATACATCAATATTTAAATTCTATTATTGTGAATGGTCATATGGTAAACACAAGCCAAAAAAACAAATCCCAAGCAGACCCTGAATGTTCTGTGCCAAGACATCACTGAAACTAGAAGTATTTGTTCTAAAGAATGCTATTTTGATAAGTTTTTTCTACAGCAAGGTTTTAATCTGAAACAACCCTACGCACTGTTACAGGTATCTGTAGTCCTGCCTCTAAGAACTGAGGTCTGTAAAATGCCCCTGCAAAAACACTGTGGTCCCTTTGCTTACACTGAACATATTGTGCATGTACTGCATGCAAAATTACTATCAGCAAATGCTACGCTGTAAAAGCTGCCTATTTTTTGTTGATCAGAAGGTGGCACCAAAATCAGTCAAAAGCTTTTTATGGTTGGAAACCGAAAGCAGATGGTCAGGAAACAGAATGATAACAGCATCTCCTAATAATGCTGATAAACCTCCTTTGATATAAATAAGGGACAGTCTGAGGGGTTTGCACCCCAGAATCCACACACTTGACAGCTTCTGGAACTTGGGACCTTGAGGCAGCTGTTACCTCAGTTTGGATTTGTTGAAAACTGATTACCTCAAGATCTCTGGGTTTAAACACCTGGGTTTTGAAGACAGCAAAATATGCTGTTAAACTTTGCTATGTCAGAAAATTATCAGATAGCTCTAGTGAAGATGGCATGGCAGTAATCCTGCCCTTTTTACACAAGACTTCAAAGTCAGCTAGCCATGCCAGAACTATACAGTGTCCCTATAAGAAATAATGGTGCATACACCCCCCTACGGCCTATGGTGTGCAAGAGAACACAGTAAGCAGTGCTTGAGCCACCACTGACCCCCACTGTGGCAATGCAGCACAGAGGGAGCTCTGCCTTGGGAGCAGGGTGGAAGTATTAACAAAGAAGTGTGCTTGGGCTAACAAGGCTGCCCCTCTTCAATCTGCTAACCTGGCACAAGTCCTGCTCCCACATCTGTCCATTGTATCCCCCAGACCAGAACATATCTTCTGATCTTCCACCAGCATGTGGCTCCCACCAATTGCTGAATATGGCTATGCCTTCAAAGCCATTATATAGCACATTCAAGCTCCCTTTAAAACTGGAATTAGCTCAACTGCCTGACATTTTACAAGGTTAAATTGTTTTCACTGAGGTATGTTCTACTATGCACTGTTTAACAAAACATGCATCCTGGCAAAAACAATTCACTATCATTAGTTGTTATTTCTTTAAATCAATAGAATAAAACTTTGGACTGAAATGTCGTCGTTCTTCAATAGTTTCTTGACAGTATTTATCATCTGTGAGCTGCTCAAAGCCATTAATGAATTTTTTCTTTCTTATGTCTTAGCCCACTTGCTGACATTGACAGCAGAAAAGAAAGTTTAAAAATACACGTAACACAAGAAAACAGCCACTGAGAACTAGGTCTGTATTCTTTATAATGAAATTGTGTTGTATTCTGTGATTCACTGTGCTCTGTAGAAGGCAAAACAAGCTTAGAGATTACATGGAGATTAATGGATGGATTACAGGGAGACACAAAGAGGCCTAAGAGAGACTCGCATGACAACACAAGGTAGAATTAATTTGACTGCATGGAATTCACTGGAGTTTGAATGGGTTTTTGCATGAGCTGTGAGTGTTGGCATGGTTTTTAGCTTCTTTTTTCTACTCCTCAGTGAGATTGCTGGGAATGTTTGTTCTAAGCACAAGATTCTAAGCACAAGAGACTATGATTACTTTCCAAGGAAAAAGTCTCAGACTAAGCCCTTAGGGACTTTGGAAAACCATAGTCCTGGGTTAGCCTTTCATACTGCTTACTTTCAGGGCATGTGAAAAATTCGACAATGGTATCAATGAAGGCCTGAAGAGCACATCCCACACCTCCACTTTTAGGGACTAGACAGACTTGTTCTGAGGGGCCTCCTGGCCTACTGCCATAAACACTGTTGCTTTTCCAGTAGGTTGAATTATGTGTCTTTTGGCTTATGTTTTCATAAGAAACTCCTCAATGTAGCAAGTAAGTGCCAAAATGCAGTCTCAGTAGCTGTATTATTCTCCAGCAATCCTATATATGGAGGGACATTTGTGGATACAAACTGGAAATCACATTGTCAGAAATAACTAAAGGGAAGACTTGAGTAACAAAGAGAAAGAGGGAATGGGAGTGGATGATAAGAATCAGAGAGAAGCATCTGGCTACACGCCACACAGTGCATGGATGCTGTGTGTCTGAGAGTCCCAAACGCATTTGCCCACTGCTTCCTACAGACCAGAGAGGGGATGAGGACAAATTGGGAGTGAGGAGAGGGGAAGCAGAGAAGGGGTGCAGTGAGGGGAACACACACAACACTACAACTTTTTCCCCGGGTTTTTCCTCTTCAGAAAGTTGGACTCTCCAACAATTGCTGTGAAGAATCTTAGTCGGAGAGTGGAACAGGTCTTCTTACACTATCTAGTCTGTTTCCTCTGTAAAAAATAACTTGAGAGCTTATAAAGTCCTAGCTCTACTTCTGTTCGACTCCCTATCTCCTGTTCCTCCCCTTCTGAACTGCCCTTTGGACAGTGGTTTCCTCAGTTTTTTCCTGGGAAAATAAATGGGAAAAAAAGAAGCAGCAAAGAGCTGTTATCAAACACTAGCTTCTGTTTTGCTTCCTGCATAGCATCCAGCTTCTTGACAGTGACAAGGGCATAAATTACGCATAATACTTACTTTTTAAAAGGGAGAAGGTGAGGAAAAAAGCAAACTATTCTTTAAATTGTTTCATAAAACACTTAGATTTTCAGAGAAAACATTGATGTGACATCTTTCTTTTGTGAGCAGCTCTTTTCATGTAGAAGTACTCTCTTGATATCAGCTAATTAATTTAACTCTCACAATTCAAAATTAAAAAAGACTGGGAAACAGACACAAGTAAATAAAGCCATTTGGCTGATATGCCCAAGGAAGCTATGATTACAGCTGCCTGTCCCCCAGACCACTCAGTCCCCTCTCTACTAGCACTGGATAAGCACCAGAAAAAAACCAAGAGCTTTTCCTCATGATCTTTTCTGTTATCTGATGTATGTTGAGAAAAACTAAGAACCAGGCTACAATGCTTTAGGACTACTCTTATCCCAAGGTGGACAGAATTACTCAACAGGTTATTAACTATCCAAATGTTGGCAGTTAGAAGCTGTGCCAGATAGTCACTTTCTATGCAATTAGTGATGCAATCTTTAAGTTATATCGATACTTTACCAAAAATATTCTCTGAATGATGAAAACAACTGCATTATAGTGATAATTTGGGTCTAGATTTGCACTGAGCAACTCATCTATTTCTGAACTTTATTTGGAATAAATACAGTAAGAGTCTCTCTGTCTCCAACTTCCCACAAGAAGATAGCACACAGATGTATATGTTCTGTTCCCGTAGCAGACAGAGATTTGAAACCTCCCTCATAGTGCATGAATAATAAAGGTATGTGAATGGATTTAGTACTCACTCATTGAGGGTATCTTTCTGACCACAGAACTGCCCATAGCTGTCAGTTGGATAAATCACTTTCCTGGGGTCACCGTGCACCCAAGCTGCAAATATACACATCTCTTTGAACATATTAGTCAAGTGTATACAGTTAACAGTTCAAACTGACTAGCATGAAAATGTATCACCTCCAGTGTGCCATTTTAATCTTTGTCAATCACCACTGAAGAGTATTATTTGTAGATTTCCTAATGAAAATCTAAAATATAAAACAAACTAAACTGAACTAACATACGGATGAAATCAGCAAGAAAGCAAACCAGTTCACTTTTTACCTTCAGGGCACATACATCCGGGTTGTATCCAAAATGTGAGGTAATGGACTTAAACAATAATGGTTATTAAAAGAGGAAAGAAGAGGGCCTAACTATGTAGACAAATTTGAGCAATCACAGGTAACAACAATGGCATTGAAATTAATAGGACTACCTGGGTGTGTGACAAAAGCACATAGGGTGTGACTGAATCTAATGGACTCCATTTGCACTAAGAAAGGAAACAAACTCTCACTTTGTAAATGAAAACATTTCCTGACCTCTCACTTAGCAATTGTCCCATTTCTCCTTTATTAAGTATGCACCTGGCAACTTATTTATTATATGCTAGAATGAACCATAGTACTGAATGGGAAGAGAGGTTGATACTGAACTTTTAAATGTCTTTTCTCCACTTCAAAGCAGGATTTCTTCTCCAAGCCATTTTCACCTGCACCATTATTTCCCTTTGAGGATCAAGTACACACCAGTTATCACCATTAGTATCATTATTTCTAAGCTGTAGCGTGCAGACCTGACTAAGCTTCCTTCATGACTTGCCAATCACTAGCTTAGGAACTGTTCTAGCTACTAACTCCTTATTCAACCCTAAATAATGGAAAATTCATTTATTTTTAAATAGCATCTGAAAGTAAGATATAATGCCAAAATATAATTCCATATCACTACCCTGAGCTGACACCATAAAATCAGGTTGCTAGAGAACTGTTAGAAAAGACCATTGATCTTCTCCCAAACATTTTCTTGTGCTTGTATTATGTGGAGAAGATTACAGGTATTACAGATATTTTAGTCCCAGCCTTCCCCTTCTTGCACCACATACTGAATGTCAGGAGCCCACTTAGCATACACTTTAGGCTTTGATCTATGCAAACGACCTTGAACTCGCTTCTCTGTAATTACCCCATTTTGTCTCAACTTTGTGACATTACATTTAATCATTTGTGAAACTGTCATCTTCCTCAAGGTCACTTTGGTAAGAATAACAGCATTTAACAATAATGATATGTGCAGTAGAGACAGAACCTATATAAGATGTCAGAGCAGCAGATTGCAAATTTATTGAAATGTTCGGGACAGATGCACAACATATCTTCAATGACTTGCAAACAGTTACAGAGAATCTGTAATGCTACCTTCCACCTGGAATGATTTTAGGCTACCAAAGTGAATTTGCTAGCTCTTTTTAACCTATGTTAGTTTTCCTCTGTTTTGGAGTTTGTAAATTAACCTGGTGCTTGGTATCAAACACTTTCTGAACATTCAGATTAACCGCATTTCAGCTTAACTGTGGTGTTCTGATGCTCAGAGAAAGCTAAAGTGCTTCACCACTGTTAAATCCCATTTACTTTTTCATTTGTTAGCCCCCACTTACTTATTTCAGTAGCATTACTTAATAGGAACATTTAGGAGGCATCAACTCTCTCTTAGGAATTCCTATAGTCAGTTGATAACTCATATCTGTACATGACATTAAAAAGCAGACAGCTGTCTGGTGATTGCAATGAGTCTGTAAGTTATGCCATGTACACTTTCTGCCATCATGACTGACAAGAGGCAGTTTTTCTTTCTACTTTAATATGACCTTGCTTTTCATACTGGTAAAAGCCTGGTCCCAAATGGATCAAGCTGCTATATAGACATGAAAGAACTTTCAGGCCTTACTTGTATGATGTTAGGTGACTCTAATAAATTGAAGTTTTCCCAATGCCCAAATTAGTTTTTTTAAATTAGCTTGGCACATTATTAAAGGGACTCATTTTTTGCATTTGGCTGTATTTTTTCTTTAACACCAGCAAAACAGGAAGCAATAGAGATAAGCCCCACCATGCCAGATTCAAAGTACTGACAAGAATTTTGTAACAAGACTTATATCTGCTTCATATAGATAATCTGGAAGCAGTTGCTACTGCCAACAATATCCCTTTCCTAAGTAGCATATTAAACCTGGAATTATTTTTCACTCCTCAGACAAACTTGGGAGAAAGGAGATAAACACTGCAACATAATGTTGGTTGAGTTTTTTTGCTATCTCAGTCTTAAGGCTCTTTCCATAAGAAGGGCCCATGCAACCCAGGCTTACTTCCTTCAGCCTGTTTAGGTGGACTAACACAGCCAACAGGGATAAAACTCAGCTCATCAAATGGTCAGTCCAGTGTATTCTCCTTACATTCTTTTTAGTTCTAATACAAAGTCTGCTGAAATATTTCAAAAGGCTCCCTTGGTTTCACTCACTGGGTTTGTATCAATCCTTGGTCTCAAATTTAATCACTCAACTTTTGCAGTGTGTTTCTCAATTGCCTGTAGAAATTAGAAGAGTACAAGCAATGGAACACACTGCTCACTTCTGAATAGAATTTCTGTTCAGACTGTACCTGCTTTGCCATTATCAAGTTGTCTAAAACTACTCCTGCTTGGCAGTAGTTGTTCTGTGGACTTAAGGCTTCAGTCATGCTTTTAATAAAACAGTATTAAAAAGAATCTGCTTTTAAAAAGTAGATTTAGCACACTTTGTGAAATTCCATCACTGGGATCAGCTGCTGGGTGGATAGAGGAAGACGCCTCTCAGATAAATTCCAAAGTGAAACAGAAAGTAATTGGGTCTGATTCACAACATATACATTTAGCATTTAATTAACTCTGCAGCAGAAAGAGAAGGGAAATGACCAACAGAAGAGAAAATACACAGCTTCTTTCATTGCCTGTGCCAGGGCTAACCATCAAGATTAATAAACTTAATCCTTCGTCACCTTCTTTGCAAACTTAAGAGCGATGACAGTGGAAGAATCCATGTGATAAAGACACAATTTTTCTGGCCTAGCCAGTGAAGAATAAGTACCTAGTTCAACAGTTCTCACTGAGTGAAGCAGGTTATTGTGACAACTACCCTGACAGAGTAGTACCATGTTTTGCATGTTGTGCTGCACTACTGGTGACTCACTATCAAGCACTAAATGAAAAGGAATCCAGTCACGTCAAATTTTTATTCCAGCATGCTCTGATGCTCATAAGGCTGCAGTCTGAGTGCTGGCACAAACATCTGGGCTAAAAAAGAAAATTAAAGAAGAGCTGAACCATATTACACAGTTGACTCAGCCCTCAAAGCATCAATGTGACATCCTATGACACTGGTATAGCATTTTCGGGAGGCCTGCAGTTATGTCAGTCCTTTTACTGATGTGGAGCCGACACACATGGACAATATCAAAAATAGCTAATGTTTGTCACTAAATGTCTATCAGATGCACTCCTTTTTTTCTGTGCTTTATGGGCCATGTCAGTGGTTGTAAAGGCTGGAAAGCTCCCTGTCAAGGAGAAAATGTGATTAGAACAATGGCATCCTGTGATACTTAAAAATGAACTGCAATTCTGTTTATACTATCTGTCTCATCCCCTCTACTGTGTATTTTTGAAAGGGCAGTCTTTCATATCATTATTTTGCTTCCCTTAAGGGTATATTTTTTATGTTTTAACGTGTGAAGAAACTGACCCGCTAAATTGTTCTTATGGCTTTTTAACACAAGCAATTTACTACTGTATTGAAACAGGTTATAGAACACATGATACAGAATTTGTAAATCCATGTTGATAACGCTGGTATGGTATAAGCATCCCTTGGAGGAATACAACAAGAGTTATTACTTTGAATTAACCTGTCCTTTGAAATATGAGGGTCTTTTCTAAGATAACTTATTTGTTGCCTTTTATGTGCACTTTTCTGAATTAAAATAATCTTAAATTAAGAAGCTAAACATTTGCAAAGTATTGCCTGGGTAAACCCAGTGTCTCTGAAATAAACATGAAGAGTTAAGTCAGTTTGATAGGAAGGAAAACTACCCACAATGTTAAATTAGCACTATTGCTTCATCTGTAAAGTTAAAATAATAAGAAAGTAAATCACAGAATAACTATTTCTATTCAGTACAGTCATTCAACAGCATCCATCCATGAAGCAGAACTAAGAAAGGCTAGTATCAAAAATAATTTGGTTTCATCTTTCAAGAAGAACTGATTACCTTTTATTCAGACTACATTTCAGCTCCCCCGAAACATAAAAACATTCTACCCTACGGTTACACAGACACACATATAGATGAAACCTATGTGAGCTCTACATACAATACTAAGGGCAAAATTTCACTCAGATTTTCAGTCATAACAGTTGTGTCATGAACCTGCATTTATTGCTTACTTCTCAAGCCAAATTAAACAGGGATCCTGAGCGGTATTCACACATATTCAAGAAATTGCAGAAATCAACTTTTTTTTTCCTTTAATAAGCCATAAGGCATAATTCATGACCAAGGGTTGATTTATAGTCTATTTTCTTTTAATGCAAACTTCTTTGGCTCTCATGTATTTTGTCAGGGCTGGCCCCTGGAACTGTACCAAAGCTGATCTCATCTTTTACTTAGAATTAAATTAGAGTAAAAAGAATAGCTGAAGCACAGTACAAGGAAAGATGAAAAGCAGGGACCACGTGGATCTGGATTTGGAGCTGAACTAAATGTTTCTAGACTGAAAATTCAAATCTTCTCTGTAAGAAAGGTAGAAAAAGTCACCAGCTACAAATTCAGTATCTAGTTCCAGGAATAGGTTCTAGTTCTAACCAGTATTTCATAAGGTTTGCAAGAGAGGGCTGTTCAGATGCCTCGTGTGCAGTTGGAAACCTCTGCATGTGCAGAGCAGGGAATATGACTAATTTACTCTCCCACATCACAGTAACTACCTTGTCTGAGATTACAGACATGAAGAAGTGAGGAACTGGCTAGTCCTCTTCTGGTGCTATCTACTTCTGCAACATCTAGCTTATGGGGTTCTTCGGCAACTGCACACACAAAGTTGACATAAAGTTCTAGACAAAAAATGGAGATTTATATAGTGCTGGAAAGACAACCAAGACCGGGCAGCACAAGAATACTGTACAGCTATAAACAGCCAGTGCTTTCCATTCCCTTTGTCCAAGTAGTAGCACTTCAGAATACTGTCTGCACAAGGGCAGGTCACCAGTCACCAGAGCATTTGTATGCTCAAGAAAATAACAAACATTCCTCTGATCTGAGTCCAGCTTCTTCATTTCTGGCTTTGAATTTGAGCAGTGACAGAAGGAAGAGACCAGAAGATCAGTGAAGAATCAGTCAGTCAGGTAGGAAAAGGAGGACAGGAGCACAGACATTGCAGAGATGTCCTTCAGACAAGGCATACTCCCAGCACCAAGTCCAGCAGCTACTGTTGCTTCTTAGGACTAATAATTTACCTCCTTTTCTTGAGTCTATTCCAGCGCAGGTTTAGTAAGCGGAGATACATATTGCATGTATATTCTGGTAAGTCCCTCTCCAATCTCCTATAACCGGGAGTCACATGAGTTTTTCTGCTCCAAATACTTTCAGAAGTCAAATGAACATTAGTGTCAATTTGGAGTTAAGCAAAGTGGGAACAATTCAATTAGGCCATGAGGGCAAGAAGATGCTTCATTCCCTAGCAAAGGAAAGGGTCCACAGAATCCAAACAGTAGCCAGAACTGTGATGAGAGAGTACATGCATGATTTTGCATACACAGAATCCAGTAGCAGCTACAAAACAAAGAGATCCTGGGTTTGTCTCCACACAGATACCACTGATGTTAACTTAAGCATCAGAATCACAGACACTGACCTGTGAAAAAACTGTCAAAGGACTGCATTTCAAGTCTGTCTGAAGCTGACTGTACAATAATGCCATGCAGTACAGTTAGGGACTCCTTCCTGGATCCAAACCCAAAGAGAACCCTATAGCTGCTGCAATCTCTAGAAGTATGGCATACAATCAAGTACAGCTTGAACAGCTTCTGAATTCACTTTTTGGTCTGCCCACTTTTTTTACATTCATAGATGTCAAGTTATCATTCATTTTTGGGAAACAGAGGCTCAAAGAAATTAGACAAGAAAAAAACCAAAAAGTTTTGAAAAGAAATAATTTCTTCCACCTGCAAGCATCATCAGCCATCTGCTCCCGTGGTGTTCGCTTCCTAGTGTGGGCTTTGCACTTCCTTGCAAAGGTCCTCCATGCCTCTCTAACTTGCTGGTATATACCATTTGCTTCCTCACTTCTCTGTCTTACTGAAGACATAAAGGTTCATGACTTGGCAGTAAGTGCAGGTGAATAAGGGAAAGAAAAAATACGCACACAGAATTCCCAGTGCTTCAGAGAAAACAGACTTTCCAGAACATGTTCAGTGCTCAGCTACTACAGGCAGGGTGAGAAGAGACAGCTGAGCACTGTGGCTTGGAGTATGTTATGCTACCATACAATTTATGGGAGGATACATGTATTCTCTCAGACAGTTACTGGAATCACCTAGGTTAAAACAGTCTTGCTTACAGCCATCTTTTCATGCTACAGACAGCAGCTTTTCACAGAATGGTTGGGGTTGGAAGGGACTTCTGGAGATCATCTTGTTCAAAACCCCTGCTCAGGTAGGGTCACCTAGAACAGGTTGCCCAGGACCACATCCAGCCAGCTTTTGAATATCCCCAAGGATGGAGATTGCACAACCTTTTCTCTCTAGAGAACAGAAAATGGTATTACAGAATTATGAAGAAAACTAACGGCTTTTATTCTATGTAAGGCAGGGCCAAAACAATCTTTTACAAGCAAACTGAAAGAGCTCAGGTGGACATGCAGATACACATTAAGTACACTTTTACAGGATCGTTTGTCCTTTCACACACAGGCATTCATACAAATCTCTCACACAAACAAAATAAAATGGCTAATCTTAATGAATATCCTGATGTGCAAACAACTCTGGATCCCACAATAAATGAAGTAATTTCTCTTGCTTCTCCTTATTGCTCACATAGGTTCTTTCAGTAATATTTTACAGAACAAAATGCCTCTTAAAACCAAAGTGTTTATTTCTAACTTTTGCTGTCAAATTAATGACAAATGAAAGTCAATTTTCCCCCTACAGTTACTTTATGATAGCAAAATTATCAAACCATGTCATTTTTACTTGAACACACTTAATTTTGAATTTTTCATCAGTAAACACATGGTTTTGAACTTCTCCGTAATTACAATAGACACTGAATGTTAATTCATTTTTTTGCTTCTAGGACAGGCACTGCTTATTGCTTGGAAAGCTTTACATAGATATAAGCAAAAAGGACATCTCAGTTAAAAATTCTAACATTCACAAAGTTGCTTCCCCTGTGTATAAGGAAGCACTACTATACCTGCATTTACTTACCCACAATTCCTAATGCAATGTAACCCAGAATGACTACTATGAAGATCACACAGCAAATAATGTCTGTACAGTGCCTAGGGACAGAAAGAAACACTTTTTAAAAATAAGGTGTCTAAGTGTTATAGGGTATTTTAACATCTGAATAAGATGTCTGCATCTGCACTTAGTATAAGTCTTACTCACAAAATCACGTTTGAGGTGTAAGGCCTTGCTTTCACAGCAAGACCAGCAAATAAACGTGTATGCCTTTTGCATTGTAGACAGCAATAAAAACATATTGAGGAACAGGTTTAAATATTCTTAAAACAAATAATACCTTACAACACTGAATCCATGAGATCACTTACGGTATAAGCTACTACAGGACATCTGCCTCAGCATGTCCGTAAAGCTGGTATCAAATATTGTAAACAATGTGATGAAAGAAAGATTCAGCACAACTTACCTGTATTATAAATAGCTTATGAAAGAAAAAATAACAGTGTGAACTGAAAAAAAGCCTATACGCCACTACCCCTGATCTCTGCACAAAATTCTGACTCAGCTGCTTGACCTAATTTAATGCAACCAAAATATGCTCTAGAGAGAGGACAAAAAAAACCCCCACATATTATGGACAGCCGTACCTTCTTTTACAGACAAGCAATCGAAGAACAGCACTCTCCAGTCTGAAAACTGAGCCAGTGAGTAAACTGTGAATATTCAGTTGAATTACTGTCTTCTACTTATTGATCTGCATATTAAGTTCATGCAGGCAGAGGAGTGGAGATGTGGATGGCTAGACTGATTTTTCTCCAGTACCTGACCTTGATCAGAGCAGGAGTGTAATTAACCTGAAGTACGACATGCCCAAGTGAGCAGAAGGTCAGTGCACACTTGGGGAGACCATCAACTCCAAGAGCTCCAGCTGAGGTGAGCAGTCCTCTCCTTCACAAATCAACTTCACAAGCCCTTGTTTCTGAAGGTCCGTGGAAGCAAAATAGTTACCCTCTCACAGGCTTTTGCAAGTCTCACTGGTTAAGAAACAGTTGCAGCTAATCGTCTTGCCAGGATTTAATTAACATAGGAGTGAGTTACTCGTAAAAGGGTGTGCTGCCTAGAGCCTCCTTATCTGAAGGATTTCAGTCGCTGTTGTTATTTATAATGTCCTGCTTATCTGACACAGTTTTGGTGAAGAACAGGTTGTATAACCTAAAGGTGTATGAACTATAACTGCCCCATTTGGGCAGGCTCATGTCCACAGAGACTGTCGGTGCTGGTGCTGCTCTGGGCTGTCCCACAGCTGTAGTAACAAACTGCTGCTGTTCTGACCTGATCCAAATCCTGTTCCGCTTTTCTGTGGCAGATGAGTGAGCAATAATAACTCTAGGAAAGCTAAAGCGTGCTTCAAGTTAAAGTAAAGGACTACCTTCATAAAACGAACGATGTTCATCTCTGCTTGCAAGTCCATGCAGGGAGCCAAGTGGATGCAAGCTGCATCTCGCCAGTAAAAGAAATCTTAGAATCCCAGCTCCCACTGATATACAGTCATTTTTAGCATCTACCATTCCTTCCATTTTCCAATCTATGTTTCCTCTTACAGAGACCTTTATTCTTTAGCATAAAGGAGATAAAGATGGCAGATCTTTTAAACAGTTGGAGGACTTGAAAAATGTTTCCACGTGTGAAAAGGAATGAAAAATCCTCTGCACTTCTCTAGAGACACAGTTTTAACATCTCACTGAAAAAAAATTTCAGTGAGGCCAAGGTGGTACAGGATTCAAGGTCAATATGACAGTAATCTAAGAAAGGACAACTGCTTAAAGTAGAAGCGATGCTAAAACAGTGCTGCTCATTTTCCCAGTGTCTGTTCAGAAGCAGTTCTGACACTGCTCAAGCTTGGCTCTCACCCCATCAGAGCCGTTTTTAAGAGGTACAATATTTAATTCAAGATGTCTCAGGAGAAATATGGCACCATAAATTCTTTAATTACAACTCCTATAGTCCCAAAAACCTCTTCCAGTCCAATTCTCACAGGTCTTGTCTTATGATACCTAAATGCAATTAAAGGTTACACCCATTTGTGCTAAAGCTTCCTTTGCAGAGCCACCATGAACAAGTACCCATAAACAGTTTACTAGAATGCAGGATTTTCTGTGCTTTGTAATACACAAACTTCTGTACAGCACCTAGTAAAACTCACTGTTGCCAAGTATTGCTGTTATATAAATATTTAAAAAATATATAAGTAGTACATAAATACTCTTTTGGGTGGCTTCAGAAAATTTTGAAACAGTTCATACAGACTAATTGTTCTTCCTACAAAATAATTGCTTATCTTACTAGATACTACGGGCGAAACCCTGGGTCCATTTAACGTCATTGTTAGCTCAAGTAGCTCACTTTCAGTGAGATCATAATATTACCTCATAAATACAAGGCTCCACAGGAGAGGAAAAAAAAAAAGTAAAACATCTTAAATGAATGAATTAAAATAACTCTATAAAGATACAAAGTTATACTGTGAAGATTCTGTGAGTTTCCAAAGTCGCAGGAACTGCAACGATGGGAATTGCCTCTTCCTAAACAGGAGATATTGGAAGCCTTTGCTTATTAATGAAATCCAATCAGAAATTATCCAGCCACACTTTGACTGAAAACAGATTTGATACGAATTTTTTCAAACTAAGAAGGCGATCTGTTATGGCAAATCTGCTTTTTCAGTTTGTTTCAGGCTAATGCGGTAGAGCAAAATCACCCAGGAGACTGAACTGTTAAACTGAACCCTAAGGAAGATGGATTAATGGAAATAGGATTATGAGAATAGGAACTGAGAAGACTGCTTATCATACAGGCTCTATAATCTTTCTTACAGATAGTGCTATCATACTTTTATATAATAATTATGTGTAAACATTCAAAGATAAATGAGAAAAAGCACTTTACAATTCTTATGGTATAGATGACAAAAACATTAAAAATGCTTTTGCTAATAGCCAGCATTGGAAATTTTGATGGGTTTTGGTACTTTTTAGATAACTAAGTTCCATAATCTGAACCAAAACACAGTGAGTCTATGTATTTGAACACAGGAGTTTCCATAGAGATAAATTGCTGATAAAACCATTAGATTTATCACTTTCAGGTGACGCAATAAAAGACCTTAATTTGGTTAAGTGCACAGTTCAGGCTCCCACATCACATTTTACTGCTTACTGCTGTCATTTAGTTAGTTTATGGAGCCTGATTTGCTTTCCACTGTCTCTCAGAAACATACTGGCTTCTTGGCTTATCTTGCTGTGTTACACGTGGCAGTGCATGCAAACAATACTTTGTGCATGTGTAATGGCATCCTAACAAATAAATGAATGCAAAGATAAAATCATCTGCACACAGTATTAGTGCATAAAAGCCATTTATTCACTGACAGTTCATGCACTTTATCTTTAATGACTGACTAGAACCTCTCTCTGTTTGGCAGTTTCATGCCCAATCTGTCACAAATGCAATTTCACTCAAGATGCTGCACTAGCAAGAAACTACGACATTTATTAGTTAAACAGCGCTAGCAGTATATTAGCACCCACAAATAGTCTTGAGCCCAGCACTGTGCAACCAGAGAGCAAAACGACACTCAAGATGTTCACAGTGTGAGTTTCAGTTTACCACTTTCAACTCTGCTGACACATTAAGGTGACCACTGATGTTCTCACCCCTGAGTTCCTCCTCCCTGCTTGACTAACAGCTTGTGTTTTGAAACTTCCCTAAATCATGTTGTGTCAAGGTGATGTTATACTACGCCATATAATGCCATGAATACCTCTGAAGACCCCTCTCTTCACTGAGGCTGAACTGAGAAGCAAGATCTGCTGTACAAATGGGTATTTCTATCAGCACAGTGACATTGAGGGCATCATCCTGCACAGCTGAATAAATGTGCACGGCACCCATAAACTAAATGTTTGCAGAGAAATTTCCTTTCAAAATCCCCCATGAATTGCCACTTCTACTGTGGAGGCTAAAACCGCACAGAAAAAGATATTTAGAGAAGTTTTCACCACAAGCTGTTTTCCATCACCTTAAATTCTGCATTTTCTTAATGAGTATGACTGATCTGCAGTGACCTGCATGGATTTTCTAAGTTGATATGTCTTAGTTACAGGCACCATGCTTAAAGAAGTATTGTTTAGTTTTGGAAAACTCAAAATTTCGATATCTGCAAATGAGCAACACCTGTAGACACTGTATGCCCCAAACCAGAAACATGAAACAAGAACTCAAATTAAAATGTAGGCCTCCCCACTCATATTAGTGAGTGCATGGCACATTATGTTGATATAGACAACAACATGTAATAAAACATATATGGACCAATAAAATACCAGTAGCAAGAAAAATAATTTTATATTCTACCAACACTTATCTATGGTAGGCTCTTAGTGTAGCCTAAGTAACATCTTTAGCAGGCTATTTAGTTTAAAAAGCACAAGGGAGACTTTAAATGTCAAAATTGTTTATTATTTCAATATTGACCACAGTAACAAGTGATGTGCCATGTAGGTATCTATGAGTGACACCTTATGTTTGAGAGAAGGTGAAATTTGTATTTCTAGTTAAGGTCAGGAATTTTTCTTAGTTTTTTTCAAACTCTTAAAGAAGATAGCTAAACAGTCATAGAAATTTACTGATACTCAATTTGTGTGAGAACCCAAAACTTCATTTTCTAATCACAAAGGAAAAGGTGATCTTTGTCTTAACAAGAACACTGAATTTCTAGAAAGATGTTGAACAATTAAAGATAGTCCAGGAGGTGTCAGGAGTTTTTAAAACGTAACAAGAAAAAAAATTTACAATGTGTCTAACCAGCAAGAGGAATATGAGAAACCCCCAAGAAACTACATAGAGGAGGGAGGAAAATAACAAGGGGCAAGGGAAAGAGTTAGGACAAATTCCATGAAATTGGTGATAAGTCAGATGTGTGATTTACCAATTTGATTTTGCCAAAGCAGTTTAGAAAAATATGCTGATAGTATTGACTGTATAAATTCCCTTACTGGAATTTAGAGAAAATCTAAATGGAGAAACACAGTTCATTTTATACCCAAAGTAGTATAATTGCATTAAGAAAAAGGAGAAGCTTGTTTTCCCACCTGTATGATGGTACCTGACTGATTTATCCACAAACATATTTAAGGTATCTTATGATGACGTTGGTGGAAGAAATGCTGTTTTATTCTTAAAGAAGTGTAACACATTCTATCTAAATTCCTTATGAATCCTTAACTTCACAAGCCTTCTCCACAACCTTCCCCCCTTCATCCCACATTGGCATGAAGTACTGAGACCATTCAACAGAGCCGCCCTCTCATGTGACAAATTTCAATGCCAATGGGAGAGAGAGAGAGACAGACAGACAGCTTCAGGGTTGTGACACTAGACAAGTGTTCATACATTTGGAAACTGAGAGCTGCCCAACTTACTCAGTTCTTCGGAGTGAACCTCTGGGGGCAGGGAAAGATGGCTTGGAGGAAATTTCTGCCTTTGAGGAATCAGAGACAGTTTACTCTCAAAATATGATGTGCTAGATTGTGTCTCATACAAATTCTGTTAAAGTGATCATCAGATCTGGTGTGGGGAAGGTATACATCTCCAGCTCAGACTGACAGGGAACACCAGGAGTTTCTATTTTCCTCTAGAAAGTTGTCTACCAAAACTCCTGCTACATCATTTTGAGCTGAGAAATTGCAGAGCTACTGCTTCAACCTGTAAGGTTACTCACTCGGTGGATACAACATATAAAACCTTACAAGTATTTTCCAGTAGTAATGCACATAGATGAACACTTAATAACATCCCTAAACTACCACTTAAATTCATTCCTATACACAGTGCATACAAAGTCTCACTGGCAGTATCATAAAGATACTTCACAAATTAGGATCAACTACCTAAACAAACATTTTCATTTATTTCTAAAATTATTAGCTTTCAGAAAGGAAAAGAAGAAATACATCTTGCATAGATGAGAACAGTGTGTGTGTGTGTTCAAGTGAGAGTACCACAAGGCTGCGGTGTTCTTCTCTGTCATAAATTTTCTGCTGAGAAAGATAAAACTGATAAATAACTTGTGGTTCTCTAATTTATTCTTCTCACTAAGGATAGTAAATGCTAGTTTAGAACTTATTCTCTATATTACACTTACATCTGGGAAAACACTGATGAATTGCCCATGATTTCTTAGATGCTTTCTGAGCAATTTCACCTACTTGTAAACTACTGAACCTTATAAGTGGTAACAGACATGCTTTCATCTGCAGCACTGGCTATTAACTGAAGTCAAGCCAGATTGTTCTGGCAGCAGGCTTTGTAACAAAGAAGTATGTTTCAGAACTACTTTTAGGTTTGATACAATCCACTTTTTCAACACATATTTCCACTGTATGCTAACGTTTCTATGGAGAACAGAAGTAGACAGTCTCGAACGGCGCAGAATGAGAATGGAAAAAACTGAAAGGACTGCAGTATGTAGTCATACCAATAAAAGACATCCTCTTGATATCACAATTTTGGATTTTCATGAGATGGCTGGCTCGGAGTCAATCAACCCAGCCATTGCATTTTAATTTTTTTTTAATAAAAAGATGTTTGCATGAAATATACCAAACTCCACACAACCCTCTTGAGAATGATGGTACTATCAAAGCACTGTACACATTGCCTTGTTGAACACTCCTTTTACCCACCATTGTTCAACACTTCAACCACTGGCAACAGCTCTGTTCTATTAAAAAAAAGTCCTATGAAGACAGGCTGAGAGAGTTCGGCCTGGAGAAGAGAAGGCTCTGGGGA
>NW_010972583.1:122561-179897 GCF_000737465.1 Haliaeetus leucocephalus | reverse complement strand
TGCCCATGGCAGGGGGGTTGGAACTAGATGATCTTTAAGGTCCCTTCCAACCCAAACCATTCTATGATTCTATGATAACTGAATCTCCTTGCAAAGGATCCATCTGACAAAAATTGTGGGAGTAATCCATTCTTTAATAGACATTAATACACCATTATTAAGACTTGGCTTTCTGTTTCTCAGTTTTTCAGGCTTTTAGTGGTTTAGGGAATAGCTTGGTGCTCAACAACTTCAAAACATAATTTCTACTCTACAGCACATCCAAAAATGCATGAGCTTCAGCACTCACGATGACTGGACATGACCTTTTGAGCTGTCTCTGCACCTTTCAATGCACATATGTACAATTTGCAGTCTATCTCCTAGAAACCCATCCTCTCCATTTTTCAAAAATGAAGACAAACTTCTTCCCTGATCAATGAAAACTGACAATGAAATCAAGAGCAGGACAAATTATTTTATCAGCAGAAAGCAAAGATAAGTGTTTCCCCACCCACACTGTACACAGAGTTATGCCAGTTATGGCAAGGCATACAAACAGCTCTGTCGCTATCCACATATCCATTACTAGCACTCATTTGTCTAGACAAAAATGTATGCTTTCAGCTTCCTAGTATCTCTTCTCCTACAGAAAAGTGGGAAGCCCCAAAGTCAGAAACAAATTCAGGGAAGATGCCCATTTTCCTCCCATTGAACTCTTTGGAATATCTTCTGAGAAGGCATTTTGTTCATAGGAACTATATAGTCTTTATTTGCTTGAAAGAGTGTGGTTTCTTAATCATTTAATCTCAGTAATTGGAAAAATTAATTAAAAAAAACCCAGTTCACTCACTGTCTTTAAAAAGATTGAATAATAATCTTAAACTACTTCAAGGGCATGTCTGTAGTGTATTGCACAGTGCTGCCCTGATGACCCCAAAAGGTCAGGCAAGTCATTTGGGTATCTTGCAGAAATGGTATGTTGAATCTAAATGCAAGTGCACCTCATTGCAAAGGATGCTCAATAAGCATCAATGCAGCTTTCACTGTCTTATGTTCTACTGTACAATGAAGCCATAGCCTTAATGTTTAGGGAACTGGTCTTTTTTATATTGTTTCCAACAATACTATATCACTAAAGCATTATAAAATGCACTAAACATATGTGGTGTAGTGGTGTTGCATTGTATTCATTTGGTTGTGGCTTTAAGAAGCTGCTGTGGCATGTACAATTAGAATAGCACATATATATACCTGGAATTGCAGAAGCTGTCACAGCAACTATACAGGTCCAACAGCAAGCCACAGTGCAAAAACAGTTTTTACTAACTGTATCACACAGTAACAGTAAAAATAAGAGAAGTCTTCCTAGCATCCCATCACCAGAGTTTCACCACTCATGCACGTGAGGGAAAGGCACAATAATAGACTGCTCAAAAATACCATTAAATTGCAATATTTTAGGATCCAACTCTGCAGACCACAGCCTCATAGGTAGTCTCATTTCAGAGACACTCTTCACACATGTAAAAATTGTTCACTCAAGTAAGGGTTTCAGGGCTGAGTGACTCCAGCAGCCAGCCACATCACTGACAGTACTTTACTGCTGTCACTGTTCAAGCACTGCTGGTTTTCTGCCTGGGATTTAGCCTGCTGGCCAGCCACAGCACAAATGTAATGGTGCACACCCAGGCCATACTCTGGAGAGAACTAAATAAGTCCCTTCATGAGGTGACTACAGGAGCAGGAAAACCAGCTCCAAACTGAATAGTAGAGCATGTCAGGGTTCCAGTCCTGTGCTGTACGGAAACAAGACAGACTGCATCGCACGGCCATGGCACCCCAGAACATAACACCACCTCAAATGGTCCTACTTATATCAGCACAAGGTAAGACAGCAGGTACTAGACAATATGAGGCATACAAAATTGGCATTCAAATTGAGAGAACTTAAAGAGTTCACAGTTAAATATTCCCCAGTAATCATACAGCCTCAAGGGTAGTAAGCATTGTCTTCTGGATTTAAAAGAATTGCTAAATCAAATTCACAAGTTTTGTTAACAAAATTTTTTATCCCCTGTTCACTGGAAAACCAAAAGAATTAAATAGAATGAGTTGAGATATTTACCTGTTATGAATAGGTCCTCTGAACTTTGGGTCAAATTTCCTTGGTTCACCTGCATTTAAAATAAAACAGTATAAAAATATGTCCTTATTTAAAACAAAATCTATAGAGAGGGGGGTGTTAACAGCAGTCTTTGAAGAACAACTTCCATATACTCCTATTTAATCAGTTCTGTTAAAATCATTTCATGCAGGCAGTATCAGTAATTCACCAATACGATTATATAGTTTTTGTAGATGAGATCAAAGCCTTTTTCTTCTAGTCCAAAAACTTTGAGGGCCTCACATTTACCACATGATAAATTACCTTTAATGTACATCCTATCACTACACCTATGCACAGTGTTCACAGTAGAAAGTTGCTGATACTTGAGAGACAAGGATTATGTCTCACAGTCACATGCTAAGTGTGTTTGGCAGCAAGTGAGTGAACCTACCTCTCTGGAGCTATAGGATAAGCCCTTCTGATTTTTCTCTAAAAGAACAGTTTGGAGTCATGTCTGTACTTAATGTTATACTTACATTCTTGCAGAGTTATTCTTACTTCCCACTGCTTTGGTTAAAGGACTTCATAGACATAGAGTTGCAGGTTTGCCCTTTTTGCATGGGGCTTAGGAGATGACAAAGCATGGCTGGAGGCTGCAGAAATTCAGTGCTGACCTTGCTCTACACTACCTTGCACAGGTAGTGAAACTGCACCAGCTTCTCCAAAGCCGGAGATGAGGTACAGCGCCACAAAGCAGGCAGAAGAGCACATGTTTCAAATATCTTCTCTAACTCTCAAGTAGATGCACCCATCACATACCCCAGTGTATGAAGCAGAGCAGGTTTTAAAGTTGGTTATACACATATTCATGAACATGGTTGTTGCTTTATATGAATCTCAGAATGACTAGAAGGTCAAGTCAGGTCCCTCCTAGAAACAGTCAGTAACATCTGGCCATAGTTTACAGATGAAAGGAATCAAACGTGCTACATTTTTTTCATGTGGCTATCCTGGTTAGCATAGTTCCAATTGATTCACCCTACGCATAAGCAAACTATTTTAAGAAGCTGCCAAATACTAACCCACCAATCTGTGCTTCAAATGTGGACTTGAATAAGATGAATTACAGTATGATTTCACTTGGGAAAGTGTAACAAAAATTTATGGTAGAATTTAAATTTTCAAGTTTCAAGCTACTGTATGAAGAGAAAGAAGCAGTCCTTCAATCAACAGACCAGGATTTGGATTTTTCCTTTTGAAGCTAGGTATTCAGCTTTATGGGAATTTTTTTTAAGGTCAGTAATTATGGAGCTTTACTGAACCAAACTTTGTGCAATGAAAAATTCTTCATTCAAATATCAACACTACAATACAAATTACTGTTTCAGAGTGCTTTCTCACTGCTTGCTTAAGGATCTCCTGAATATACCTGGTATTAAAGGGTGTTACCAGCCTAAGCTTTCCCCTGCCTTCAGAAAAAATACTTATTTTCTTCAATTAGAGAAGAACTTAGCAACTTCTCAAAAGCAAAATTTACTTATTAACTAAACGCCAGACTTTGTTCTTGGTTTATATCAGAAAAACCTTATCAAAATACACACAGACCAGTACAATAAACACAGCAGGTAATAAAATTCTATTTGCCCTTCATCTGAGGTGTTCAGGTCCACCTTACCAAGGTCCTGAAACAAATATATTTTAACACAGAAGAGTTTGGGAAAGCTGAAACTTCGGAAGAGTGATGTGTGACAGCAATGCTGGGGAGTGGAAGATACAAGTTATGCTGTTACACAGGTACTATGGGAACCCACCATGGTCCAGAAAGCAAGTGTACCATAAACAATACTTAATGCTGGGCCAAACCCTGTATTTTGAAGAACCTTTTTGTACAGCATTTTCTACAAAGTTAGTATTTCTACAAAATAATTTCTCTCCAGAACAATTCACATTCTGTAACATTGCTCCCTATTAATAAGTTCTGACCATAAGGCACACTGAAGTGAACCTTTGTTCATTGCTCACACAGGACCCAAATTTAGCATGTAAGAACAGTCATATCAGATCACAAGAAAGATGCACTGAACCCACACCCTGTATCTAGCAAGGGGCCATAGTGAATACCCGAGGAGAAACACAAAATCAAGGCAAACATAGTGGTATTTCCCTAAAATTGAGATTACAGAGATTTGCAACTGCACTTTTCTGAACCAAAGGAAGTGACTTTGTATTTAATAGTTGTGGGTGAATTTCTTTCTCATTTATTTCATAAATCCCTATTTAACTTGTGTACACTTTAACAATCTGCAATGCCCTACATCACAGAATACTACAGGTTAATGAAACATTGAAGTACTACCTCCTTTTGTCTGTTTTAAGCTTGCCATCAGTCAGCTCATACCTGTATGGCAGCTAATGTATGCTACTAATAGTTTTACAGGTTATTATATTCCTCTTTACTTGTCTATCTTCAAGGGTCCTAGTCTGTTCAATTGTTTCTCATATGTAAGCCATTCCATACTTTTGGTCATGCTTATATTCCTTTTCTCTACTACATACTACTGGAAAAGGAAGGGCCAGAACTGCACAGAATATTCACCATAAATATTGGCTGTGTGTCCTGGTTTGAGCTGGGATAGAGTTAATTTTCTTTCTAGTTGCTGGTATAGCGTTGTTTTGGGTTCAGTATGAGAAGAATGTTGATAACACACTGGTGTTTTCAGTTGTTGCCAAGTAATGTTTAGACTAAGTCAAGGATTTTTCAGCTTCTCATGCCAAGCCAGCAAGAAGGCTGGAGGGGCACAAGAAGCTGGGAGGGAGGACAGCCAGCAAAGCTGACCCAAACTGGCCAAAGGGATATTCCATACCATGTGATGTCATGCCCAGTATATAAGCTGGGGGGAGTTGGCCTGGGCAGGGGGGGAGCTCAGGAACTAAGTGGGCACCAGTTGGTGGGTGGTGAGCAATTGTATTGTGCATCACTTGTTTTGTATATTCCAATTTTTTTATTATTATTATTATTGTAATTTTATTATTGTTGTTATTATCATTACTAGCTTCTTCCTTTCTGTTCTACTAAACTGTTCTTATCTCAACCCATGAGTTTTACCTTTTTCTTCTGATTCTCTCCCCCATCCCACTGGGGGTGGGGGTGGGTGGGTGTGGTGGCGTGAGTGAGCAGCTGCATCGTACTTGGTTACTGGCTGGGGTTAAACCACGATACTGTGATTTATACAATCATATAATGACTTTTTCTATTTGATCTCAGTCCATTCCTAATAATTCTTTCTTACAGTCTACTTGGTTTTGGGGGCAAACACTTTCACTGAATCATCCATTAAGACCCAAAGTTCTCACTCTTTAATGTTAGTAATTAGCTCAATCCCACTACTGGAGGAACCCATTCTCCAAAGATACTCAATATTTTCCTTAAGTACTTGAATAATGAAGTAGAACGAACACTTTGAAGCTGTGCAGGTGACTGGTGTTAAAATACTTCTGGAGACAGAATCAAAGGGATTTTGATAAACAATTTAACAATTCAAAGTTATTTTCATAAACTGAAGAAAGTTATAAAGACAAACTCCATTCACAAATCCATACAGAATACTTGCTTTCAACAACGCGGATGAGAAGAACCCTGAAGGATTACAGCAGACTGCAAACAGCCAATGAGTCAGTTAAGCGATTCTTTGCAAAAAAAAGCATAACTCATTCAAGAAGTGAGAGCATGACTGGTGAAGTCACTGTTCCTTGTGCTTGGGACACGTAAGGCCTCATCTGAAAAACTATTTCTAGATCATGGCCCTAGAATTTCAGATGACACAGAAAAACTGGAGACAGTAGAAAGACTGATTAAAAAGAAGACACTAAGAGGTTTACAAAAAGCAGTAAATTAATGCAAACTTCAATGACTGTGATTAAGAAAAGGAGCACAAAATAATGGTCTTCAAATACCATATAAAAGAGAGAGTAATCAGTTGTTCTCAGCGTCCTCTATCAGAGAGAGAAGCTAACTTCATTTACAGCAAAGATGGTTTTAGATTAGGCATCAGGAAACCTTTCAGAACACATGGGCAGTTACACACTGGAACAGATTTTCCAAGCATACTTCTGAAGTTTCCTCACCCTAAGCTTTTAAGAATGGATTAGACAAATACCTGTTGGGAAGAGAATAGAAAAATGTACCATGTCTCAGCACAGAGGCAGCCAAATGGATCTCCTGAAGTCCATCTAGCCCCACATTGCTGTAATTGTCTGGTTACGGCCAGCTAAGACCTAGCATGCCCCAAATGTATTTTTACGTGTTTGTCCATTTTTATCTCTTCTCACACACATTGTTTACTTTCCAGAGAGAAAGGAGTGATTTCTGCTCTCTTTGGTATGGCAACAAGCTAGATTTTCAAAAACAGAATAGACTTTCAGCAGGGAAGCCATACACTTGTATTTTGCTTATAGATGTTTCTCCAGTCAGTCTGTGTTGTACTGAGAAAGTCTGTTGACAGGGACAATCTCCTGAGCTTCCAGAATCTCTCTATTAAGCAGAATGGTTTTATAATGTAACCAGTTGGGCAAGATGCAATATGTTTCCACAAGTGGCCTCCTTTCCATAATAAGATCATTATTAACAGAGTGTCTATCATTGTAAATAGCTCAAGTTTTGTTATTTCTGTCATACCTGTGTGCTTCTGAAATGAAACAAAGAAAATGCGTATCAAAAGATACACGTATTTATGGAGCATATTCAAGTGTAGTAGGTGAACTCCACAATACTGCTACAATAAAAACTAAAATCCACTAACTAATAGGCAAGAAAATAAAACAAAGCACTCCAGAAGATGAACTCTGATTCAAATGGAGACTTTCATCTCCATCAGGCAAGAAGAGGGATGCTGTGAGATAGTAACAGCAGTAAAATTATTGCAGTAGTGCAAACTTCTTCCAAGAATTGTTCCTCACAGTCAGCAGTCAGTATGCTTATCATGGCACGGTGCAGTGCAATACTGCTCAAATTGTCTTCCTCTGTCACTTAGCTCTTGAAATAAATCCATTACAAAATATGGCAGTTTACACAGGAAAAGGTAACTATATTCTAAGTTAAAAATACACTAAAATTCACTGACAGAAGTAGTCTGTAGCATCACTGGAATATTCCTTACCAAAACATATGACACAGCAACTGTGATCATAGTTTCATGGAACAACAAAGAAAAAGAAAAATGTTGTTTGTTTCATTCTCATTTTTCTAAATTAGATATCAAATTCCCAAAATTAATTACTACCATTCTTTAAAAATTGAGAAGATTCTTTGGGGGTGAGGTGGGAATTATTTATGTTATTAGTATTCACATAGCTGCTGGTAAATGCAAACCACTTCCTTAGCTATAAAAGCCCAAACGTATTTAGAAAGCAAATTCCAAGCTTTAGGAGTTTGGTAGGCATAAGGAAGAAAGCAGTAGTTCGGAATAACGATTGTCATTTTTTGGCTCAGATTAAAAACTGAGATGATATTCACTCTTTGCAGATGAGACAGATCTATTTCACAGGCTGCTTTGTAAGAGGAAACTTTTGTATGTTGAATTATAGTATCATTACAAGAAATATTTCACAAGATATTTCATTTACCAATTCTGACTCCAAACAGCATATGAATTAAATTGTTGCACTTTATCACTGTAATAGTTTTAAAAAGCAAATCTAAATTTCTTATCTAAAATAAAAATCGACTATATATATATATATAAAAAGTTTACCTTTAATCTGCAATTTAAATAAACTTGCAAATGTCATGCTGGAAAAAAATTAGGATATTGCTAATAATTAAAGAAGTTACAGAACACCATTTGGGGCTAGATGCAAGCCCATTAAAATCAGTTGAAGTAACACAATTGAAATAAATGAGATTTAGATGAGGTGCTTATGAATTGTCACAAGAAAGCAGGTAAATTACCGTGTTTTCCATAGTAGTTTTCTTCATCTCTATCCATGTTATTGTACCTGGATCATTTTAGCAAGCTGTCTGTGTGAGATATTAACTAGTGTTGCTAGCACACTTTCCCCAGCAAGCACAGATACACAAAAATAATATTTCAATAGATTTTATAATAAAGCTGAGTGTCATGGACTTCTCCAATCAGAATGGAAATTCACAAAGTAGGCAGGCCTTTCTGTGAATAGAAAGTTATCACTCAGTGCCTTGCCCACCTACTCCAAGCCAGTCTGATAGTATAAATGAAGAGGAATGACTCTTACCAGCTTGTACTAACATACAATGTATAAGCAGAAAGGCAAATGTCTGCACCTGAATACCATTTGTAAAATAATCTTGTGGAAGTCAATACAACCGAAAAAAATTACTGATGATTTGCTAACTGAGAATAAGGTATCATACTGTCAGTAATTACTGTGTTTTTGCAGCCTGTGCTACTGTGAGTGAAAATAGTCTTTACATGTCACAGCTGGCCAAATATTTCTTCCTCTCTACACATGACTAGCTCCCCCAAAGTACAAGTCATGCAAGTAGGAAAAACAAGATTTACTCTGACACATTTAAGTCTAAAATCTAAACTGTCTGCTGTATATCAAATTTTCATTCTTGTCAAGTGAAACATTTATCTGTAGAAGTAGTCATAATTTACTAAATTATTTTCTTAACAAAATGTACATTTTGTATTTCTGCATAGCACAAAAGTGCAGAACAGTAGTTAGTGCTACAAAGTCTTAGCATTGTTACTTTAGATACTGTACTGCCTATATAGTGAAAGGAAGTACAAGGCATTATAGGTGGTATGTGAATCTGAAAGCCTGAAGCCATTTAAAAAAAAAAAAAAAAGGTAGCAACCTCTCCTTTTAGCCACAAAGGAACAGAATTCCCATGTGGTGATCCTGACCAGTGTAAAACTTCCCTTCTCTGTGGAATATGATTAAAACACCAATTGTAGAATTCTGTAATGAGAAATATGTACACTTGTACATGCATTTCTACATTAATTTTACAAGACAGAGCTGAACTACATGCCGGAACAACAAAAATAATGTTTTTAAGTCAACCCTGTCACTGTGTAGTACACAATGACAAAGAATGATCTCATAGTTCACAAATGATGCTGGTGATATGAAGTCACAGCCCATTTTGTGATTACAGAACTTAAAAGCAATGTTCTAATATTTACCAAATGAGATATTTAGTACAATCAGTATCAGTAAATGAAGGTAAAAATAATAGGATGAGGATGTAATTGATCTTTTGTAAAATATTAACCATTGACTGAACTCTCATACTTAACTACCTCCCAAGACTTCCTGCTATTCTTAGACAAATACAAAAAAAAAAAAGAAGCAGAGAAGCCAAGTGACTATGATTCTACTGTACTCCTACTCAAGTTTGCACCTCTGTCAAAGGCTGCATCAGTAAATCTCAATATAGTACAGTAACAGAAGGCCCTGAACAGACAGTGCTAAACACAGATGTACACTAACATGGCATTCAGCCAGCAATGTATTACCCAACTCTAATAAAATGCTCTTCCTCCTTCAATAATTATTAAGTTTCTTCAGGTTTCTTCCTTGGTGTTTGATCAACAATTACATGTGCCTGTGGCTAGAGTAGGTGTGGCTTTTTAAGAAAATAGTATTTTTATTAGAAAGGTGTTGGAGCTTTATGTGTATGTGCTGCTTCCCTCTACTGGAGTAAATAGGTATGTTCAAGTAATTAAAAGTACTGTAATATGCATCAGCAATAGTAACGCCTCCTTTAAGGCAGGTGTACACAATCTGCTAATTCAATGCTCAAAGATACAAGTGCACAAGCCAACAAATTAGGCTGCTAATAAATGCTCGGGGTGTATTAGGATTGAATGATGTTCATCCCAGATGATGTTTCTCTAAATAATCATTTGAAGATTTTGATGCTTCTGCCCTTCTGTTCTGGGTAGGAGTAGGAAAAAACAAAACAACACAAGGCCTTGCACAATTCATCTATCCCTTTCAGAAGCAGAAACTTCTTGAACATATATGAAAGACTAATCTTTGCAAGGTTTACAGTCTAATTTTGCAAAGAATCCAAATAAATGTTTGAGATGTACTGCCGTTTAGTAGCAGTCAATTTAATTTTGTTTAGGCAACCTTAAGCTACGTTGTAAGTCACATGTAATGTTCCTTATACAGAAACAGCCTAATGATCCTAGTAATATAAAATAATACATGATTGTATTATACATAATGTATACATAGTAATACATAATGTATTACTTTTACAAACGTGTAGAGGCAGCCTATTAAGTCAAAAGGTTGACATTAGTATAAAAACAGCTCTTCCAATAAGTCTTGTGCCTGGTTTACACGCATACAGTTTTTTTTCCCTCTTTGAAAGATTCGGATATAACTCGTTTGTTATGAGATCATATACTGATACACACATAAATTTCAGTTATAATAAAAGCATACTTATAATTCCTCTCTTGTGTAATAAATCATACTAAATGGTAGCCTTCTTTGAAATATCTTTTATCTTTTTCTGTTTATTGCTCCTTCAGCCAGAAAAGCTAATGAGGGGATGAATACAACCCACCTTGAATTCCATTTTTAAATGCCAAAGAAGACACACTTTTCTGACTTTGGGTTGTGGGGTGGTTTATTTCCTGTTAGCCATTCATGCAGACAGATTTTTCTTCCAGAAAAATAATTAAATGTGTTTATCTTTTAAAAGTTGAGAATTCAGCATAAAAGTCTCAGTGAATGGATGCCACACACTGAAATGTGAGTCAGCAATATCACTGCATTAAATAATTGTACTAGAGGTTTAATGTCTTCATCCTATATTATATCACAGGCTAGACTGCGTATGTTGTGTTTGTTGGAAACCTGGCATGGCAGAAGAGATCCCCTTGATTGTTTCTTCATGTGCCCACGCATGCACATGAGCTCTGGTACCTTGAGCATTACAAATTAATCACGTAAATATCCAAAAACTAAGTAAAATGTTTTCCTTCACATTTAAAACATTAATTTAGGTTGAACAAAATGGTACAAGTAGAAGCTATTGGGGACAATAAAATAACCTAAGAAATGGCAACATTAGGTGATTAAAGTCAGGGCTAAAGAGGGGCTCTGGGTTCTTAAATGGAATCCACAGCTCTATATCACTTAGGCCATTTAACAGCTGTGAAACATAAGTCTATCAGAAAAGGCTAGAGGCATCCAGCACACTGAGGCAGGGGATGATTAACTAGCTAGTAGAAAAACACTGAATAAATAAATGCATCATCAGTTCAGTTCTCTATAGGTACTTTGGTACCTAATTCTGAGCAAAATTCACAGGCCTGCATCTTTCCCTGGAGTTTCTATCAAATAACAAACAAGGCATTCTTTCCTTACAAACACAGATGCCAGAGGCGATGATGGTGCCTGTCTCCCAGTCACATACAAATAGACTGCTCCAACTCGAGATGCAAGAGATCTAAATTCAGACCCACACTGCGGGAACAGGAGGCTAGAAGACATTCCCCTTACGTGTCAACAGAAAGGCACTCCATGCAGCTGTAAGAGTTACTGTCAGAAAGAACACAATTGTGTATATGTTTGGGTAGCTCATAGTAGATGAACCAAGAATCCTGTCCCTACTCCAATATTTAATATGTAACATACAGTCAGACCAGTAAGTTCTTTCTTTCCAATACAAAAAAAATCATTTTCCCTTCTTTTAAATGTTTTAAGCAAAAATTTCTTATGCTATTACACAGAAGTTAGTTTTTTTCTGCCAGATCCCCAAAGTACTCTTACCTTTCATCTTATTAGGAATTCCCAGAATGCAAAGCTTCAAAAAGATCTAACTGGTACCTTGGATTGCATTGGTAATAGTAATGCAAGAGGAAAGTTATTAATAGTAATGAAAAACCACTTGCTCTATCATATGACAATCATCCAGATTTCAAATCAAAACATTTTGCAAGAGGTTTTTGATCAACTCACAAAACAGGAACTGCACTAGCAAACAGCAACCAGAACAAGGAAATTTTTATTAACGTACAGTGCAATAAATTCTTCAATAAGCTACACACCCAAGGGAACAACTCTTCATGGTGCTATATACTTGCTACTGCATTAGACAAGTGTGAATTCATTCCCTCCCTGGAATTTTCAGAAAGATTAACACATGAGAAGACAAGTTGTGGTTCAACAACAGAACAAATGACACTAGTTGAAATGCTCTGTCTTCTACATTCTCTAACCACTCCCACACAATTCTTCTAATTCATTTCCATGTCCACACATTCCTTTCGTCCTGTAGTTCTGAATCAGCTTTCCACTACATTCCCTGTTTTTCAGGGAAGGCAAAAGCATATGCAATGGGTGTTTTGGAATTACATTGTGATCACTGGCTAACCACTATGCTCAGGTTATTTGTCCGTGGACAGCCACCACTCAGAATGTTCAAGGGGCTAACTAGGGAGGCAACAGTCATGCAGGGCACACTCATGAACTAGGCAAAGTGTTGAAACCTAAATGATATTTGAATCCAGTACTGCCTTTATACTACTGATACTGGCTCATGACTTGCAAAAAATGGAGGGGTGAAGAGGGAAGAGGAGGTGGCAGATGAGACAAACAGGTCACTTCATCACATCAATGTCCCTTTCTTTACACAGTTGCACAGACACAAATCTTCATATGCAATTCACCATTTCCCATCCACATTCAGTCTGAGTTTCAAAAATGACTGCCACTGACTACAGTGGAGCTGAGGGCATTCAGCACTGCTCACAAATCAAGTATTACCTCCACAAGTCTTACTGAGGGACACGATAAAAGAAGGGGAGGAGGGGGAACACAACACGGTGAAAGACAAGGGTTTAAGTAGGTTTCAAGAAGACCAAAGTACTATGTACTTCTGCATCAGTTTTACCCATCATACAGACTCCTCTGCTTCCCAAGCAGTCCAGGCCATCAGCACTACATATGTACATACCATAAAGAGAATTGCCTGCGAATCCTGAGGTCAGTGACTGACTCTCCAATGGAAAAGGCTGACCTTTTTTCCACCGTGGTAAGAAAAGCAAACACTACATTAGGCTCTAAGAAGCCAAAACTTTAAAATTAATGTTATTGCACTGTCCTAATTAGTCATGTATCTGAAGAAGCATGATGTTCTCCATGTCATAGCCACAAGACAAAGTGAATGACAACACATCATATATCAGCTGACTATCAGTTTGTCCAAGAATTGTGCAATGTTTTTTACTGAGGTGGTGCCTGTACAATGAACACGTTGTCCATGTTCATTTAAGATTAGACAAAACATTGAAATCTGTTTGACCAGCATGGTATCATCAAATTTCAAAGGTCTGCACCTAACATTCTTCTGATACTAGTGATAACATAGGCTATTAGGCAGATTTTGAAATATACCAGTTGTCAAACAACTACCCACAGAAAGGGGATTGAAAATTTATACAGTTAATATACTACAACTTAATTGATCACTAAACTGCAATTCTGCCACATGATCAAGAATACTAATAGCTAGTCAAGGTTTTACATTTCTCTAAACATCAGACAGTAAGTTTGCTGGCAGTTTGGAAATCACCTACACACCTTCATTAAGGCTTCCATTTCAATGTGCTTATCAGCTGTTCCCCCAAATTCTTCTATAGAGATTAAATATTGTCTGTTCTTTTGTCTCCCAGCTTCCATTTCTTATTCTTGTTCTGGGACTATTGCAACCACAAGTTAACATGAAATTTCAAAGCAAAGACACAGCTACCAAGACACTTCCAAAATAGAGCAAATTGTGTGGGAAGAGTACTTCTCTGCAACCTCAACTATTCTGTGACTCTATGAGACATTTTGTCAAAGTGAGATTGGGCCCAGAAGACTGGATGAACTCTAGAAAAAAGCAAGCTGTTATGATACAGTTGTGTTTGATGTAACTGTTTTGTTAAGTATCTCATTTCCCCAACATTTTTACTTATTAATCCAGCTAGGAAGGGTGCTTGGTCTTGCAACATATGCTTTAGAAAAAAACAGCATCTAAAATACAGTCTTTGATGATGCTTTCACTGCAAAAAGTGATGCTTTGAAATAAACAGATGCTTCCTACCCAGGATCAGAAAATGCCAGAGGTTTCTGTTTCTAGGCTGCTTTACTACAGTTGATCTAGGACGACAGATGATAGCCAATAATTTTTTCTCCTAGCTGAGTCTCTAGCCCCAAATGCTTTATACCATTACCTACCATTGCAATCTTTCCTAGTTTATCTTATGCTCTAAAATGCTGCATGCAGACACCATATCATCTGAGACCTTTTCTATAAATCATTAAAATAGCATTAAAATAACACTTTCATAACCTCAGAAAGAGGGTATTATCTATCAGCATTTACCATTAATAATTAAACCACTGCACTGCTTCTACTGGGGAAGGAAGTACAATTATACACATTTTTCAGATATAAAAATGTCCGGTGGAGGAAACAAAAGCTGGATTATTCTAGACTTTGTGTACATCATCTATTTGCCACTATTTTATTTGTACAAATGGATTCAATAACTTTGCAAGCAAGGGGACAGTCAGGCCCACAACCTTCTAAATAAACCAGTGTCTAATTCACAAAAGCCATCTTGAAACTGCGGTAATTGGAGCCTTAACAGCAATGTATAGTTTTGAAGATCTGTCCTTCTCTGTATACCAGGCATTTTCTAAGGCTGCTGATTTAAACTGAGAACGGCCAATGGTTGCCTGGAATGCCAAAGCCAATGTTCTCTATGAAAATTAGACATCAAAAATCCTAATGTAACATTGTTAAAATGTCCAACATAAAACGTACATAGCTATCGTGTATCATGTTGTTCAATAATTCCAAATGTAACTAATGTTTAATTTTTCAGTCATGATTACTTATGCAGTTCTCAGGAGGCAAAACAGTAAGAGAACATTTTATCCTTTCTTCTTTTTTTTTTCCTTTTTTTTTTTTTTTTTTTACCCTTTTAAAATGCAGCTTGTGTTTGAAAACAACATTTCAGGCATCCAAATTTTAAAGACAGTTACCTCAGTTTTATCTCCCTCTTTTGGCTCTTCATGTCTTGGAGACTCTGTTCCTGGTGTGTACTACCCTGTTCCTGGCGTAGTACACGTGTACTACTCTTCCATTTCAGCAGCCCTCTGGCAACGTGCCTGCTGAGCACATTCAGCAACTGGTGAGTTCACTTTTACAACTAGGACCCCACTTTTAGGAGGAACTGTATTCCTGCAGGTGAACATAGGAATTTGAAAATAACCTTCTGCTTTTTCAGACAACAACAAAAACCCCATCAGTATTACTACAAACTAAATAAACCTGATACTGAAATCAAAGGGAAGGCATAAAATAAGCAAGATAACCTTCAGCTCTAGAACAAGTTGTAATTTATTGCTACAGGGAAATTAGAGTATTAATACTCCTCTACAATACATTCTTAGGACTAACAAAATTCATTTCACTATATGTTTAGCACTCTAGTGGACTCTAACCTTTGTTAATGACTATAATTTTCTGTGAGACGGAAGCTTGGTCCTATGTGATTAATTACTTCAAAATGGAGACAATTCATAGATTTTCACAGACATTCCCTTAAGAACGAAGCTCAAATAATAATTTAAAAAAAAAGGCAATAAAAGCCAATTTTATACTAAGAAGTATCCACTAGAAAACGGCTATTATAGTCTATACAGTACCTTCAAGTTCAAACTTACCTAGCAAAGTCAAGATTTCTTTTAGATGTAAACGGTGTACTGGAAGTAGCATTACAAATTATGTTTTCCCTTCTATTTGAGTAGAAGTATTTGAATAAGAACTTTGTAGTGTCGGTCAGTTCAAAACCAGAGAACTGACATGAGGGTATTCCTTGGTATAATCTACTGACAGAAGCACATACATGAAGTTCTGCTTCTTTGAATAACATTAAGAAATTTCAATAATTTCTAAAAATTGCTAGCCAGACATCCTGATTCACTCAACAAACTACTGTATTTCAACCTTTGTTTTTCAATAGAATATACAAATATTCACACCCACCCAGTCCTTTACTCTGGGGGAAAAGGGTACGCAAATCTATGAAGTACATTCTTACAAAATAGCACAAAGTCTCTGGAAAAATTGCCTCTAGTAATTTAATGCATGGCTTTTGGAAACTCCAGCCTTAGCCCTCCAGTCTGCGAGAATCGGGCCAGGAAACTGCACCCAGCTACGACCGGCTGCTTACAGGAGAAAACAGAAAAACATCCAGCAAACTTTACTTAGTCTTCTTAACAAGTCTTTGGATGTCATTACTGTGTTAATTATCTTTATTGGTAAGCTGCTGCAACACATTTTCTGTGGTTCCCCCACCCCACCCCCACATTTCATATCTGAAATAAAACCATTCTTTTTCTTGAAAGAGACTGAAAAACTGGAAAGAGAGCAAGACTTTTTCTGCCCTCATTCACGTCCATGCCTTAGGCACAGCTTTTTGGACCACACGTGACTAAGAGCAGTGCAAGTGCCATGGCCCTCCAGGCGCTCTCTGCCTCACCCCCAGGTATGGCGGCCCGGCCTCAGCATGGCGCAGCTGAGGGCTGCCCTCCATTCCCTGATTCTGAGGAGAGGCTCCGGTGCACCACTGCAGAGAGGCCTCAGCCAGGGCCGATCCGCCTCCTGTGGGAGGCCAGCCTGAGCTCCTGCTGCATCGCAGCCACGCCTGTGCCAGGCACCCAGCCCAGATCGTGAGCCGCCCGGACGGCAAGCCGCATGCCGGCCGCCTGGCTGGCTTTGCACTCCCTGGTCACCACCGGCCTGCCCCAAGATCATGGAGTTGTTTGACCCCGCTCACCCCACCAGCCCTGGCCCTCACGCTGACCCACCGAGCCATGTTACCGGCCTGACGCCAGCCCTGTCTCCTCGACACGGGCTTGCTGATGGCCTGGGCTCGCTCTGGGTGCCCAGGCCCTCCCTGCCGGCCTCGCCTGGGCGCCATGGGACAGGCCTGGCCCGCAAGGCCCCTGCCCTGCCCTGCCAGCCGGGTCATGGGGCTCCCTGCCCGGCTCCCCAGGGCAAACAGTGCCCTGCCAGCAGGGTGATTACATACAGAGTGACTAATCAATTTTTCCAAAGAACAACATATCAAAAATTCAAGCATACTTTACATTACTAAACATTTTCTCTTAAAAGAATGCCCTCCACAATGATTTGAAAGGTAGTTTTACCCAAACATTGCTGAAATACCAATAGATTTTGTATGCAGAGCAGTATCTGGTAAATTACGCTACATTATTCTGGACAATTTAACATATTACAAGTAAGTTGATAGTTTAAAGTATTTCCAAAAGCTAGAAAATGTTTTATCTTCCCTTTACAAAGGGCGTGTTTTGAACCACACACACAGAGTTTCGTGTCAAAGTCTAACTGCCCAATTGCATCACCAATTTGTGCACTTGGTTACTAGTATCTGGTATGGTATTTGAATACAAAAATAACTGGTTATGCTTTAGACTGATTACAATGTTAGGCAAACAATAGCTTTGTCCAGAAAATTATTGACTCACAGATAAGATTAAAAAGCCTTATCATTAGACATTTACTAATTCACTGGCTTTTCTCTGTATAGATACACACACCTTGTAGATATTCTTAAAAAAAAAAAAAAAAAGGAAAAAGCATGATATAAAGAAAACTATTCAGATGGAGATTTGGTGACTCATGACTATTGCTGCTTTAACAGAGGTTAAAATTTATGTCTATATAATACTGTACATAAGATGCATTATTATGAATGCCTGCCTTTCTGAAAGCAGTCTATGTACAGCACACTGTCTGGTATAATGAACAAAGCACCAGCTCTCCATGGTTGTTTTTTGAACCATTAGATATGCAGTTACAAGTGGAGTTTGTAAGATTATGTTAATTAGGGCCAGCATTTTAATAGGCAGCCACATTTTCATTTATTTTGCCTTCATTTCTGAGACTACTGCCATTTACTGTAGGATGTGCTCTGCAGTCTTACCAGTGTTAACAATGGCTCTGTGTATCTGGAACAGTGAATATATTCACAAAATGATAACACAGGCAGATTTAGTTTAAGAATTTATTTGAGCAAATAAATCCCTTACAGTTCCTTAGAAATGGTCATAAGTGGCCCTTCATTCCAAGTTTTTTCCACTTATTAATAAAAAACAGACTTCCACTATATTGTCTATTTTGTCTTCATAAAAAATCCTCTGGAATCAAAAGCTTGAGTTTAAACAAAGCCAAATGTGTTCTTAGGCAAAAGAAGGGGACTGTGACTACTGATGTTTTCTGTCTCTATAGACCCCTAAAGGCACAACATGTTATGCCAAGTAGGTCTGCATCCATTGAGCCAGGTTCTATTCCTAGGTAATAAGACTGTTAATAATTAAGTAATCCAAAATTAGTTAAAGGTTTTTGTTCCTAAAAGGAACTTGCCAGCATTTCCAACATACACAGTTAATGAGATATTATTACACTGATGCAGAAAATAATGTCTCCACACATTTAATTATTATGTGCTACAATAACCAAAAAATGCAATTTGAATGGTGATCTGAAAATTGTTTGAATGATTTTGAATGTAAGAGGATAAGTCTGAAAAATTTCACATTAGCTAGGTATCTGAAAAAAAATTATATATGGTGACTCTTTAACCTGTACACAGGCTAACTTGCAATTATATTCTGCAGACATGCATCCCCAATACTCTATACAAAGCACTGTGCATTATGAGAAAAGTCTTTTCATTAAATAACCTGTTCTTGCAGAAGCAGGTGTCAAGTTACGTTCTAAAGCACACAGAACTGGCTCACATTCCTCCCTCCATTTCAGTAGCAAAATACATGATGTGATCAACATATAAGACTCAGTTTATCATAACTTGTTCGCAGATTTCCCAGTCTGTGATACAATTAGGAACACGTTTTCTATTGCTGTTGGTATATCAATTTAGAATGAAAACAGCTGAAGAATATAACCCTGGAAGTAAATTCACTGACACAATGGCATAAATAACAGTCCTGAATGCTCAGTCTAGATTGAAATGATTATAGGAGTAAAACCCATATATAAGAATCATTAGATGTGGATCAGCCATAATGTATGTGGAACTAGTGAAGAGGTAATTACAAAAGATAAAACCTGTAGGAGCATTTCTACAATGTTTTCTACAGTCTAAACAACATGCTATTCAAAAGAAAGGCTACTCAATGCTAACCCAGCCCAACATCTCCTTCCATTATAGGAATTGTAGTATGGGCCCTAGTAGCATCTGAAGAAGAGAATGTTCAGGATCAAAAAGCTGGGCATTTTGTCAAATGTAAATGCTGGTTCAGACCCTCACTGGTGTCTAAGAGGGAAGAGGTACTCTTACAGGCTGTATAGCAACTCCAGACTAATACACTTTATACACAAATGACATGAAAAGTGTACTCCAGCTCCAGAGAGGCGGAGTCACAGTCCACTGTGGATGTGAATATTTAACGTGAATGTTTAACACATGAATATTTAACAGACTGACAAGTAACTTGTGTAGAGGAAACATCTCAAAGACAAATCAAACCCAGACCAAAGTAGGAGATAAAATATGATTTGGAGAGATTCTCAGAATACATATTAATCTTAGCAACACTGAGAAAGCTTTTTAAGAGAGCTGCAGAAACATAAGAGTGTGGAATGATTGCTGGAGGTGACTTATTGATATGATACCCCCCTCAAGGGAAGGTGAACCTCCAGGGTGGAATGCAGTGGACAAGTAAAGAATCAGTTCCACGGTAGTGCCCTGAGCAACATAACGTGCAACTTTAGATGTTAGCAACACCAGGGGAGCTTGGTGTGCCAACTCTGAGAAACAACACAGAGGGTAGAGCGGCCAGGGTCTGTGATTGCAGGGATAGGGAACTGGAATGATAGGAACAAGAACAGTTGGTCCCTGCATTGAATCCACTGAAGCAAGGAGGTAAAATAATTCCTTTCCAGCCTCAGAAGTGAAACATACCTCACCTCCTTACAAAAAGTCACAGAGAAAAGAGCATTTTACAGTCCTAGACTCAGCTTTATGCACTGCAGATGTCCCTTAACATTTTAAAAACAACAGTGAGCAATAAAATCATAATGGATATAAGAACTTGCTGACTGGAACTTCTGGTACTATTTTTGCAGCTTAAAATGCTTAATATTAGGCCCAGATGCCTAAAAGCTAGTCTCTAGTTTAATCTCCAACATAGTCATATAAATTGATATCTTATATTTGCTAAATATTAATAATTACATAGATTATACATCAAAATTAGAGTTCCTGCTTTTATAAAAGACTATCAGGACAAAGTTGTAATATCCTGTGAAAACTGTGAAATCCTAGGAATTAGAAGCAAAGTAAATCCTGAGAATTGAGCCTAAATTTAGCATTACATTTTTGTTGCTGAATCCACTGCAATGCTTTTTTCTATTAGGGGTATCTGGCACTGAAAGGTATAGTCAAGAAATATAATAATAATAAACAATAACTAATAAATTGTTGTTGTTTCATGTCCTACGTTAACACCCAGGTTGCTTACACTTGTCTCTGCCACATATGATGTCAGTTGCTAGTACAAAGGTACCAAAAAGATGTACTGAAGTACAGTCTGTCTTTGAGTCTTGCCAAATGCTGCAAAGCACATAAGCCTAACATTCAGCCATGAAGGTGCTGCTAACATGGTTTGCTACATTGAAGTTTATAGCAGTAAGACAGGTTTCTGTGGCTAGTAACTCTGTTGCTGGTGCCATCAAGGATTCTACTCTGTCTTTCCCAATGGTACACTGATAGAATGCACTCAGGACACATTTACTTGCAGACAGGGCAGATGCCAGCACTCCTTTCATGGCCTTTAGATACCATGCTTAAATTAGAATTGAGCTTACAGAATGCATTACCCTAGTATATTAATCTAACCTCTTGAGACCTTGAGGGAATTGCACATCAACATAAATTTCATGGTCTGCAGTCTGAATTTGCCCTCTGCAGTGAACCACCTCACTGTAGTACTCATTCTGATGAACCTCTGGTTGGTATGAACAAAAGGTATTGCAAAACTAAACTGTCAGTGTGTGAAAGGAAGACTTCACAGTGCATGTTTATACCCTACTTTTTCCTTAGCATTCTGTTAATCCACTAATCTCTTTAAAAAAGGAAAGTGAGGAGAAAGATACTATATCTGTACTATACTATACTATGTATAAATGTGAAATACATGAATTTATTATCAGCACTCACTAAATATTCCAAATCTCTGGAGAAGCTAAAAAAATACTATTAACTAGCTGTTTTGCAATGACTGTATTTTACCTACAATTTGTTTCCATGTGTGCCTGTGACTGTACACATATATAGATTTATAATTGTAATTGGAAGGGTTTTGTTTATTGTGACTCTGAAATGCAAGATTTTAACACTCCAGGGTGACATGTGTCCACGTGTTATTGCGTAACACTTGCATCACCTATACTTACTTAGCAGACAACACACTTCCTTTCTAGTTCAGCAGAAATGACTGTTCTGTTAAGACAGCAATCCCTTAGTAATAGGCAGATCTCCATGCAATTCCTCTGGCTAAAGTACAAGCAGAACATGTGCAAGGATTCATAATTTATATTCCAGTAATCTGTGACCTCCAGTGTTCCAGACACTGTAATCCTTTTCCTTCTGTACTGTACGTCCTTCAATCTTCATTTTCCTAGTTCATGTCCCTAAATAATCTTCCATCCTGAATCCCAAATTCTCTTCCTTTCTCTTCCTAACCACATTTTCACTGTCACTCTACCATGCCATATTATGCGACAGGACTGCTCCTGGACAATACATTTTCATTCTGCTCAACCTTAGACAAAAAAAATGTTTTATAAATCTAGTAGTCACAGAACTCATATTAAGCAGGCTGTAATTTAGTCTCAGTTATGGTGGTGTTCTCAGACCATTCAAATGCGCTCTTTTGCTTTAGGATGCCACTTAACTGAATTACTGTTTGAATTTGTTCTGCTGTCATTATACTCCCAATTAATATTACCCATTGTTCCACACATTCAAGATGACGTGGATCAAGCTAGCAAAAAAAATCCTGTCTTGAAGAAAACATTCAGAATCAAAGCATTAGAAAAATTAATTAGTTGCCAGAATACTGAAACTTAAATTCTTAAAAAGCAATGTATCATTTTCCAAGGGATGCAGCTCTATCATCCCAACTCTAACTTGCAAGCTGTTCCACTTTGGCTAGTTACCAGAAATCTGTAAAGTAAAGATAGCTTATTCAAACTGTTCTGCTAGTCCAGTTCCAGATTATATTCCCCAACCAATATTCTAGTCTTTATGTGTCTGTTCCATGTCTGCTTTTAAAACCCCTCAGTTTCATTTTCATTCAATCTTCTCTCTTCTGAAAATCCAAAGTAGTTGTGGCATTATAGCCCAGAGATCTAAAGATTTAAAAGACGTGTAACTTTTAGGATGAGGTATTCCTTTAATTAAACTGGTTGAGAGAGATGGAAAAACAGAAGAGGTACTCAGGCATTTCATCAGGCCACTAGCGGAAGTAACTACAAGTCTACAACATTAACTGGTTTAATCTGATCAAAAACATCCTGTGGAGATCTTGTTCTTTCAACAGTCAACACAGCTTCCACTCACAGATTTTTCTTGAACCTTTAAACTTTACTCCTGAAAATTTCACTACTTAAAGTTAAAAATTTAATTGCCAGTTGTAGTGATCCTTACAAACTACCTGTATGTTATAAATGGAACAACCATTGTATCAGTTGAATCAGGAGTATGAATTTCAAAGACAGCCATCAGCAATATATAGGGAAGCATATGGGAGCAAGAAAAAGAGATTATATAGACTGTTAAAGAATACATTTCCTTCAGGATATTCTGTTTCGATTTACATCAAATCGCCAAAATGTCAGTAGGATAATGTCATACAAAAGTGTTTTAAAAAATTATCCTGTAACAGTTCATTGCACATCATGGAAAGAAGAAAAACACTGCAGTATAAAAACCAATATTATTAAGGATAGCATTTTACAAGTTCCAACTGGTTAAGGAAGAAACCCCCAAAACCAAAAAGACCAACCCATACAAAGTTTTATATGGCTTAAAGAAAAAATGTAGACCAAAAATCCCAACATGCTCCTCTTCCCAACAAAAGTAACAGGAGTTTGTAACTGATTTCAGCTGGATTAGGATATTTTGTAATTAAGCATGTATGTAGAATTTGGGAAAATCCTAATATAATTGCTGTAAATTCTATTACTGGTTTCAAATACAAACATATGAAAGAACTGAAAATTACAGTGTGTTTGTGCATTTTAATAACAGCTGGTTTAATGAAGACAGTTGGTCTGAAATCAAGACTTCCTAAGAAGGTACATGTAGACCAATCGAATAAAGGGACCACTGAATACTAAATTTGCTTGCTATACCTTAGAATGCATAGCACTAATTAAATATTTCAGTGAGCAGTAGCATTAGTCTAATCTCCTCTGAATTGGTGTCTTTTACGCTGTACCATCCTCCATTAAAACAAAAGCAGCTCTTCATGTCCCTAAGATATTTTGCCAGTCAAGAGACATTCTGTTTGGCAGCCTATCACAGAAAATAACTGGAAAGAGTGAAATCAACATTCAAACAATATTGTTAATTAGGTAAGGTAACCAGAAACTAATTTGAAAACAGAAAGCTATTCTGTAGAAATAACCCTATGTTGGCAGAGAAATTAATAAATGGACATGTCAGAAAAGGACTGTTTATGTTATAAGAAGAAAATTACTCATTTTGATATACATTCCTTTCCTGTGTATAATTCAGCATTAGGAATTTGAAAGTTGTGATTCTAAAGCCAATGGTTTATTCTCTAGTTTCACTTTCAAAAGCTTTTGGGATCACCCTAATTCTAGCAAAGAAATTCTTTTTGAGTTCCATGGACAATAGGCCAAAGGTGAGTTCCTTAAGAAAGTACAAAGACTAACAAATACTCAACAGCATACCTCAGTGAAATAAAGATGGAAATTATTAATGAAATGTAACCAGTTTTGTTTACATTTCTGTCTAAAGGTTGAGGAGAACATTTCCAATAATCTTCTGAACCTCTACTTTTTTCCTGCCTCTGTTGTGATAAATGTGTAAGAAGTTTTAACAATCTTGGTGTTCAGCAAGATCTGTTATAACGAGAGGGAATTCTGAGAGTAGTCAGACCAACACAGAGACTTAACTCTGCTTAGAAACACAACTTCTAAAGATACAATGGAGAGATAAAGCAAAAACTTCACTAAAGCTGAGTGGCACCTGAAAGAATAGCACCAAAGTCTCAGCACACATATGCCCACTACGCCTGCTGCTGAAATCTACGTGAGAGGCATCCCTCTCAGAGAGCAAGAGAAAAGTAGATTTTCACTTGTAAAAGGTGGAGCATGAAGGTGACTGAAACAGTCGTAGACTGGTCTAAGCCTTTAAAGAGTGTTCAAGATTTGATTAACTTCTAATGAGATTAAACTCCGTTGTTTTTACAGTAAACCAGTTTTTTGTGGTTAGAATAAATCTAAGGACCCCTAATATTTAATTTAGACAGAAACTTTCAATTAGATGTTAAGGTGACAGAAATGAAACATCTGTTGCAAAAAAAGGTGAATGACATGCTGCAGGCCCTGTAACACAAATATTGCTTGTCTGAATCTGAAACCATGATATTCTGGTGTCTACTACAGTTTGAGGCTACTGAAAAAAATTGCCTCAGAGCAACTCCAGAATCAGTATCCCAATAAAAATGCAGTTATGTAAGCTTCTGAATTCCTCTTCAAATTCCAACCTTTTGCCACTCTTTCTATCAACTGTTTATGTCCATTATTAGGCTTGTTAATGCTTTTGTTTCAACTAGTACATGACCAAGTTTTGAGATTATATCAAAAGTTTAAGAGGACCTTCATACTCAAGGATTTGATTCTATTTCTAATTTTACAGTAGTATCAGCCATATTCTGGTCTAAATAAAACGGTATAAATCCAGAATCACTCACTAACTTCACCTGACTTGCTACAGTTTTTAATCTATTTAGCTAAGATCAGATTTGTGTCCTGACCTGCTTAATTTGTTCCATGCAGCTCCCATAGGCTTCATTAGGCTTGTGTGACATCACACCAACAGATTGTAAATTCTTTTCTCAAGAGAAATACTAATCACAGACATGCTCAGTTTTTGAGTTTTAAAGTGTATTGTCTAAACTGGAGGTGGGTTCACTGCCACTTTGCATGATTAACACCAAACTCTATTTTTATTGGTATTACATAGACTGTTTACCAGCTCAAAGAAGGGTATAAAGCAAAAATCGGATGTTACAAAACCAGAGTAACACATGTTTTAAAAACTAATGTAAAATCACTGACAGTTATAACTAGTGCTTCAGTAAAGCGTGGATGTTGCAAGAGCTACCACCCTCTCTGGACAACATTTCTATTGTCTACTAAGCTACTACACATTATTATAAAAAGGTCTCAAAACTGAAATTAAGTTGGAGGTCCTAATGCATGAAGCATTGCATAAACCTGGAAATAAAACCGTTCTTGTCTCTTAAGAACCTGGTACAATATTTTGAAACTCTGTGTTTAATTTTCACTAGGGCCTTTGTTTTGTTAATATGCAACATCGCAGAACTGGTTCCAGCTAAGCCCTTTTAAGTTAGAGAAGATAGAAAAGAATGTTTATAGTCTATCAAGACACTAACACTATATGCTTCTTTGAGAACAGCAAAGAAAGTCTTTGGTATTCCAAATAGCTGATAAGGCATTCTGTATTATTAACAAGTACTATCTTGTTAATAATAAACAAACAAGAAAATTATAATGCTGCTGGTATTGATTAAAATACCCTTTATTGGCACTAACACTAGAAGGAAAAAGAGCATAGTATGATAATCTACATTCCTTCAGATGCTGGGAACCCCAAGTTGCACAGCATTGGACACAGACCTCAAATCAGAGCATGGCATGCTGTCATCTGTGGAGAAGTTCATCAGCATTTTGGTCTGTAGAGGTCTTACAGGAAGTTCTTTCTTGGAAGAAAACAACTCTATCATCATTTCTACCATCAAACAAAAGGATTTTCACATGAGAACATGCTGCTTCACTTTAAGATAAAGCCAAGGCCATGCAGGTAGTGTCAAGGTGGCCACTGCTGGTGCCGAGTGGGAGCTGCCTCTATTATGATTAGCCAGCCAAGGTTATCCTGTAGTCAAAGGATACATGCAGAACATCACAGTCCTGAAGACTGAGCTATTCCTGCAGCATAGCACAGTGCAGCACAGCACAGTTTTCGGGTTCACTGTTACATGGATTACTAACTCATTGATGTACAATGGTCTTCCGGCTAGGATCAGGACAGCTGCAAAGACTAAATAATACAAACAAATGTATTTTTATACTCAGATATTTACAAAATTCCTGTCGTTTCATAGCCAGCACTTTTTAAAAGGAAAGTCGTGGCATGAACTTAGGGATCAAAAACTTACTGTTATCCATTTAACAGGTGCAATGGAAACAGCTGTAACAGAAACACTCTCTTCCATTGAGGCACTGTGTTGCAGCCACAACTTGAGTGCCAACTATGGGGTTACAGTTTCAAGCTTTAGCCTCTCTGAAGCATCAACTCATCAAATAGCTGGAATTAGCATAGCTCTAAACTTTCAACAATGAATACTAGCATACATCACCAGAACATTTCGACTTTAAAGGTATAGATATTAGTCTTCCCATGACTATGAATATATTTACTAGCACATTTTATTAATGTGAACACTGTTTATATGTGCTTTTACTAAGTATTCTACAATAACATTTGCAAATCTTTTACAACTTGCTCAGTTGAAAGGACAGATTTCTCTATTGGTTCCACAGGAAAGGGCCCATGTTAGCCTCTCCTGTAAGTTGAATGAGACTTGAACTAGTCTGAAATAATGCTTCAGAAACTTCATCTCTCTCTACTGCTTCTAAATTCTATCTTCCGCTTTTTAAAAAAAGACAGATGGAGTTCTTAAAGTGCAACTTAAATTTGTGTTGTTATCACTACACACAGCAGCAATTCCAAGAAAAGCTACAAACATTTGCACTGAAAATAGCAGAAGTCTTGAGTTTATCCAATGTTTTAAGCAGCAGACCTTATGCCAGAGAAAAAGATGCCAAAGATAAGAATCAGAAGCTTCCTGACCGGTTTTTTACTATTTTCTGAAAGGTTTTCTCCACTGGAGTAATCCAGTATAGGCTGGCCTAAGATGAAGGCACAGGTCTATAAACTGAATTAGGGCCTAAAAAAAGAAACTAGGTAGACTTGAGGAACCCTGTTACAAGCAGACCACCACACGGACAGGAATGTAAAAGTTGTGAGATCACAGTTAGTAAGCCAAGGGCAAAACAGGACTGGTGGACAGGTACACTTGCTTGCTGGGGGAGGCTTGGTTTCCCATCTGTGAGAGTACTGACTTTGTATTTAACAGCTCTCAGCCAAAAAAAGAGAAATAATTGTACTGCAGAGACTTGAACCCAGGTCTCTCCTCACTCCAATAACTTTCCTACCTGGGTCTTTTTCATGCTCCCATGAGTTTTTATTGCCATGAATCCTGCTTTGCATTCTACTCCATGCCTTGCCCCCAGAATGGAGAAACAATTACTATCCAGACTAGTCTACACTCTAATTGGACTCTTGTCTAGACTATGCAGATTGTGCCCTGACCCAAGATGAAGGCACTTTACTCAGGAATTTCCTTAGCCTTCTAGCCAGAACATCCATGGGAACCACCCTGTTGACATTTTACAGAAGTAAGCTCTTCCGTGATCTTTGCAAAACAGCTCCAAGTAGTGTAAGCTCACGCTAAAGTCTCATAAATTCTGAATCACGGCAGCATTGCAGATGTATGCTAGCCTTACTATTTCCTATCAGCCAGCGATAAAGTATCCCATGCTCAGCCAAGTTGTTTTCTTTTGTTTTCCTTTCTCAGGGAAGTTTCTTGCTTCCCATTGTTTTACACCTCTCCAATTACATATCCCTACAGGAATATTTACTTATGCATTAGTGATAACAGCAAGACGTTCGGTCTCTAAATAAGATTTAATATTCAATTTACCTAATTTTATTAGTAAGTGAGATGCGGGCAAATAGTTTTGACCATCACAAAACAGTCATTAATTGGGCAAGTACATGCTCCTAGTTAGGACTGTTAAAAGTTATGCTAACATCAATCTTTCATCACTAGAGGTGTCCACAGAAAGCAGTTCCCATAAACTGTCAGACACTAAACAGCAACAGACAGAAGGAACACAAGGGGAATCTGAAGGTCAGACTGATCCTATCTTCTCCAGGGTACCAACTTAACAATTTACAATTGTTACAAACATTTGCAGCTCATCTGTCTGGGTTTAGATAAATTGTTTGATGCCTCACCAAACTCCCAAGAGAAGGCACATTTTGAATAGTTTCACCTCATAGTTCAGAGAAATTGCCTCAGTTTAAATGTGTTAGAAGTGACAGTACAACACATCTGCCCTATGATGTTCTTACTTCTTTGAGAGGACAGACTACTTGTGGCTGCAGCAAGCTAATCATACCTGCATTCAAAGTGTGTATCCATGGAAATGAGGGGTGACAGGACAGTCAACTGAGATGTTGCATTTTATATCTGAAACAAGGGGTTAAGAGAGTCAATGTGAGCTGCAAGTGTTACCAGAAATCTTAGTTTAAAAAATAGTGTTTGCTCCTGAAGCATTAAACTAATAAATCACAACAGACACATGCAAGGCAAATTCTAACTTGAATGAAGATCACCTTTATATTTCAAGACTGTATTAGTTTATTAATAAGCTAAATTGTACAATAAAAAAAACAACTTTTAACCTTTAGAAAACAAATAAAATAAAAAATGTTCCTCACAAGAGGAAGAGTTGAGCAGGTTAAAACTTTGTAGATTTATATGCAATTGATAGTTTCCAATTTCTTGTACTCCTCAGTGTATCTTTTCGCTTTCAAGATTCATTAAAGCATCTGTCTGGTCAGCTTAAGAACAGGTTGAAACTCAAGAGGTTGGTCCTATCTCCTAGCCATCCGCTCCTGTCCTCTGCCTTGTGCCAACAGTATCATTATTGCAGATTCATGGTAACAGCCAAGTTCTGACAAGACTGAAAACTACCTCCAAGCAAAAAAACATTTGGCTCACTTTCACTGCAAGGCCTCACAAAGCTGTGCTAGGGCATGAGAGAAGACAGGAGCATGCAAGCACGAATAATACTTCACCACAGCTGAAGTATAGCAGCCATGTAAGCAAGTCTGGAGATCAATGGATGAATTTTATGGGCTGATTATGATAGAAATATATAGACATATTGCTACATCCATTGTGTTGCACTGAACAGATGTGCTTTAGAAACCAATGTGATTCAAACTTCTCATTGACATTGTCTTAAGAGACAAGTATCTTGGGCCCAATTCTGCAACCATTTGGACATGAAAGTAACTCTCTGAAGACAATGGTTAACACCGTATTCTTTTATGCTTCCCTAGACTCTCTTCTTGTCATTGAGGCCACACATTTGCTGCCAAAGTTTTAGTAGGGCAGTGAATGTTGGTTTATACTTTTCATCCAGTTTCCAGATGAATTACTGCCCCAAAAATATGTTTTGGGGATTTGTTTGGTTTGTTTTAAAGATAATCAATACATACTCCCCTAAAACTTTTTCTTTTTCACTGAGACCCTTCCAACCTCAACCAGTCTATGATTCTGTGAATATTTAATTTCTCTTTTCCTTTGCTCTTTCCCTCAGCTTTTCTTGCCTCCTCTTCTTCTGTTTTCCTTACCTGAAGTCCCTTAAACTCTTCTGTACTTTTGGTTATTTCTTAGACTGTATTATTACTTTTTTTTCACTGTTTGATTCATCATATTGGACTAGAAGATCTTGATTACTGCCACCGTCTTTGGCAACAATACATTATCTTTGAATGATTTCTTTTTACTTTTTAATGTTCTTTCTCTGCTCCATATCATTTGAATTTTCTCTTTTCTTTCCACACAGTCCTCAGCTGTTCACAATATTTTGACAATGTAAGACTCCTGGTAAAACTGTGCCTGTTATCAAGGTGGTCTCTTTATTTGTGGAAACAGGACAGGCAGTCCTGAAAGGAGGGTGAGGGGAGAGAATAAGGTTATGCTTACCCTATGCTTAATCCATGTCTGTGTTACCAGCCTCTGAGGACACATTTACCAATTCAATTAAATGTTTCTTTTAAGCTTTCCTTCCTTTGACCTCCCTTTTCACATTACAGTGCCTTACTAAAGCACTCGGATCACTAAAACATAACCCTGAAATATTTTGCCAGAAATCTTTTCCCTACACTTCTAAGGATCAGATGAGATGAAACATTTCTTCAGTGGCAGCAAAATTTGTCAGAAAAATCCATTTGCTGAGGTGCAATATAGAAAAAAATGCAAAGAACAGGATAAAACCAGCTTGTCCAGAGGACCTGTGCTCTTTCCAAGAAAGGAATCACACACACACCCCCTTTGGAAGTAGTCCTGAAGATGCAGCAAATTTGTTATCAGCTAGTTCCTCTGATCCTTCAGCCAACCGCATGTTTTTCTGCCTCACCTATTATTTACCTATCACTCTGACCTTATATTCATAGCAGAAGGAAAAATTTTGAAGTATCAGCAACTTGTAGTGTTTGTCTAGAAATGCAATTTGCCTAAATCATTTTGAGGGAGGAAATAAGTTTATACAAATCTCAGTTTTCTATTTTAATCTCGTGTAATAATTACTCTTACAGTGAATAAATATTAAATTGCAGTTAACATTATCAAAAAGCTAATAAAATTCTGCTGAATTAACATCAACACCAGAATGAGACTTTAGAGGAAGGCACAGCAGAGTTCTTTGCTAAATAGCCCATAAAGCAGGTAATGCTGTTGGAAGTAGGAAATGCAATTTAATCTGAGGAAACTACAATTATTTTAATTGCAGAAAGGTTACAGTACTTGAGCAAGTTTCTTGCAAAGTCATTATGACACAGAAGACACTACCTTAGAGAAGGAAGTAATCAGGGTATTACTGGGCTGCGTCATCATGCTTTCTGACTATCTGCAATTTCCCTTTTTTTCCCCTGGGAAAAGCAACAGGGATCTTTTTTACTTTGTAGAACAACTAACAATATTTGCAGAATATTACCAGCTACTGCAATGAGGGTGTCTTCATCACTTGAAGAAAAAAGGCATAATTCAGAAAACAATGCAAATCCAAATAAATGCAGAGAGTTCTTGCTTTGAGTTAGTTTTTTACCTCCTACTATATCCAGGTTAGCTCTTGTTGGATCTTTGTTCTTTATCTTCATGCTGGTCAAGAGGATCACTAACTGACTGTTTCCAGAATGCCCTTCCACTCTTGTATAAAAAGCCCATGTTCCAAATGTCCAGAGGAAGACAAAGGGTGATTCATTAAGAGAATCCCTTCATGGATTATAGGTACTGGAGAGGGAACTTTGCATCCCTCATTCCTTCTAGGTAAAAGGCATTCCAAAGCACACAGACACCAGACCCAGTATGAGGGTTTATCTGTTCAAAAGCCCATCCACTGACAAATAATGCATTCAGCCAAGTTTCAGAAGACACCACAATGGCTCAGAAATACCACTGTCTATCATGACCTATGTAGCAACTGAGTAAAACTCCTTTATCCAGAGGATCACCTTTACAGCACAAAATAGTTGACAGAAACTGATGAAGAGCAAGAGAGGAGGTTTTGAGCCATCTCACCAGATACGCTGAGTACAAAGAAAAATTATTTTTAAGGAATTTGGCGAGTGCAGACAACAGGAAGATGAGGTGGAGAAATTACCAGGGTCTAAAACATAATGATTTCTTGTGTAGCCTCAGAGACAGATACACCCTTTGGAAAGTTAACCAGGCTCAATAATAACTTTAGATAAAATTATCTGATCATTCCTAGACTCACTCGAGTCTGGTTCACTAGAATTCTTTTTTTACTGAAAGTGTAAGTTAAATTAAACAGTTAGATAGCAGTGCCATTAAATTTAGCCCTCTCACTCTAACAAATACTCTTAGTCAAGTGAAGATCTGAAGGAAGCAATTCTCTGACTGTAGAGCTGTCCATGTTTTGAGAATTAACTACAGGAACTTCCCTGAGTAATTTATTAACTGGTTAGGAAAGAAAAATTAATGAATGCTTAATATCTTAGTGTCATATTAAAAAATATATTTAGGATATAAAAAAATTCTTCAGCCATAAATCCTAAAGTATACAATTAAGTAAAATTTCTACATACTGGCACAGACATCCACAGACTTTTTTTTTTTAAATACTTTAAAGATCACACTTCAGCTTAAAAATCATTGTGTTATCTGGTGCTACTTCAACATGAGCAAGATCTTTAACTGAGAAAGAAGCAGAAGAATAATACCTAGCTCTCATACAGTGCTTTCATCTACAAAATGTTATAATTTTCTGTGATTTATAATTGGTGAAACTAATGGACTCAAAAAGAGTAACTTGCCCAAGGCCATCCAGAAGACCAGTGGCAATAGCAAGGTTAGAATAAAGATCTCCCCAAGTCACAGTCAAGCTTTATATCAGGCTACACAGCTGAGGAGATACGAGAGGTCTGAGCAGAAACCAGAGGGTGTGCAGTCTAGTTCAATAGGTATTGTTTCCTAATACTACTTCACCCTGTATATGATGACTGGAGTTGTCACAGCATTGTTACTCAGTCAGCAGTAGAAGAGGACCAAACGCAGATTAAACACAAGGTAGTTCATTAGGTAATGAGGTAGTTGGCGAGACAAATACCCCAGAACTTCCACATGCTTTCTACACTGGCTTTTAGAAAATCACATTAAGCCATCACTACTAGCAGCCATCACGAGATTAACAGGTCTGACAGTCTGTGACGTGGGGTCAAATATACATCCACCTTCCTATGCTCTGTACTAGTATAGTTGTATTTATACAAAGCATGTCAACACAGCAGCTTCCATCATGGGTTATTAAAATGCTCTCAAACTTTCACAATAGGCTAAGAGCTACAGCTTTTTCTTTAAAAACACTGAGTTGTAAACACCTGTAAACAATAAATTTGAACCTATTTAACCTAATTCTACAGGAGGCCAAGGCAATTCATGTGAGAGTTGCCAGCATCCTTCCATATTTGCAGCTATGGGATCCTCCCTTGTGTTGGGCAGCAAGCCAGCTCGGGGACCCAAGCTGGTCAAAATGCAAACTTTTATTTTGTCCTCAGGAGAGTTAGTTTTCAGCAGTCTGAGCACTCGTTGCCACAGAAAAGAGAAGGGAGTACACACAATGGGTCCGAATGGGACTGCAAAAGGCCTAGCCTTGACTTCGGATACCGTGAAACTGCATCCAAAGGGGAGTGTTACCCCATCAGATATGCTAGAATCATAGAATCAACTAGGGTGGAAAAGACCTTTAAGACCATCGAGTCCAACCATACTAGCTATTTCACTCAGACTTACTGCCAAGTGTTTTGAGGTTGTGTGGAGGGTTTTTTTGGTAGCGGGGGAGGGGTCCACAGGGCCGGCTCCTGCTCGAAGCTGCTGGAAGCTCCCCCGGCTCCAGGCCGGACCCACCTCTGGCCCAGGCCGAGCCCCTCAGCCACGGCGGGAACACCTGTGGGAGAACGGATTTAAGCCCCTGTGGGAGAACAGATTTAAGAAGGGGAACCTGCCCTGAGTAGGGGGATTCGAATATGAGAGGAAGCCCTCTGCAGATAACTGAGCGTCAGTGAAGGAGAAGGGGGAGGAGGGAGTGCCTGAGGAGGCTGATGCCCCCGCAGCCTGTGGCGAGGGGGCAGGCTGTCCCCCTCAGCCCATGGAGGGGAGCGGGGGAGCGGAGGCCTCCCAAGATGGCCGTGACTCCATGGGAAAGCCCGCGCTGGAGCAGTCTGTGACTGAAGATCGGCCCGCGGAAAGGACCCACGCCAGGGAAGTTCGGGAAGCGCTGAAGCCCGCGGAAAGGACCCACGCCAGGGAAGATTGTGAGGAACTGCAGCCCGCGGAAAGGACTCACGTTGGAGAAGTTGGCGGAGGAGCGTCTCCCGCGGGAGGGACCCCACGGCGGAGCAGGGGACGAGTGAGGGGTCCTCCCCCTGAGGAGGCAGGAGCGGCAGAGACAAGGTGTGGTGAGCGGACCCCAACCGCCATTGCCCGCCGCCGGGGGGAGGAGGGAGAGAGAAGCGGGAGCGGAGTTGAGGCGGGAAGGAGGGAGGGCTGGGGGGAAGGGGTTCGCAGGTCGGGGTTTCCTCCTCGTTCTCCTCGTTTGGAGTCGATCGGCAGCGAGGGAAACCGGTTTCGCTTCTTCCCCGAGCGGAGCCTGTCTGTTGCCCGTCAGTGGGGAGGGAGGGAGGGATCCCTCCCTGTCCTTGTCTCGACCCACGAGCTTTTCTTCCCGTTTTCTCCTCATCCCGGCGTGGCCCGGCCGGGGAGGTGGCAGGGGGACGGCGGCTGCCCGGGGCTTCGGTACCGGCTGGGCTGAAACCACGACACCAAGTCACTGTATGAAAGCATGATGATCAAAAAATCCCCAATTCCCACTGTTACTTTAAAAGAAAGTTAAGTTGCATAAATAAAACATCACAGCTATTTCAGAGAAAAAGGTTATTGTTTTAATATCCAGTTTACGTCAATGCTGAATGGTACATATACTGTTTTACAACATTAAAAAACAAAACTGGTAAGAAACTTTAAAAAAATCTTAGAATTACAAATGCAAGAAAATTATTGCTATTTTTGAATGTGACTATGAAGGTTAACTAGGTTGTAAAGCTTCAGGATTTTTTTTTTTAATAGCAGACAAACTGAGGAAGATGTTTATCATTTATAGTCACCATAGACTTACGTCAGGTTAATGGTAGCTTTTAATAATGCATATTTTGAATTTACTTGCAAGAAAACCTGATGTCTGTAACACAAGTAAGACTGCAAATTTCACAAGCATATGTAACTCACAGCAAACAAAATTGGTTTAAACTCAGCCATTGAAAATAGGGCGTTTTCTTTCCTTGTGGGATGTCATGAGTCCATTAGTGTCAGAGTTCAATACTCTCTGACCAAGTTACTTTATATATTCCACACTAGGAGGGTTTAATGTTTAATATCAAGTTTACTTATTTGAAGATATTCAGCATTGCATGGGTTTAGCAGAGTGGTACAGCCATGTATGGAAATCACAACACAAGCACAATATAGCAAGTGCAATATACAGCTGGATCACAATACAAACATGATTCCCTTTACTTGTCTCTATGTATCATCACGATGCTGGGAAGAAATGTGTGAGTCAAAGCTCGCTCAAGCCCATGGCCCTTTTTGGAGGTCCTTTTGTTGATTGTTCCGGTTTTATACTTTATGATGGGCTGAGCCACGTATATACTTTCCCTGCCCCTGGTTAGCTCAGGAAGACATTACTATCTACTGTTTATCTCAGGAAAGGCAGTTTACACAACTATGTTACCTACTGTATATCTAAAACAAGGTTACCCTATAGTCCTTTTTGTGTTGAGGTTAAGTTCAGCTGTCTTTACAATAACTCCTGGTCATTCCCTTCATTCTTGTCAGAGCTTATAATTCTTGCCCATCTCCTCTGAGCCTTCTCCTACTGTGAGGGTGTGTTGATTGGTCACATGGGATTCTACATAGTCTGAATCAGAACAGCATCATCCACCCAGAAGACTAAAATTTATCAAGAAAGAAACTTTCATCTGCTGTTAGACAGTGGAAGATTCATAGATTCACCAGCCTCTTCAACATCCAGAGTGTTTTCCATTAATGGATGACAACACTCACACATTTTCACCTCTGAAATACTTGACTTCACAAGCGTTAATGGTAGTCTTTCACTTTAATCTTTGTGTGAATGTGTTTCTCTTGAACAATGAACATTTCAGGTCCCATTTATAGATGGTCAAACTCAACAATCAGTTGATATATAATCTGTATCTTAATAGTGAGAACACAACACTCCCACACTGCTTCCCAGGAACTGATCCCTGGATGATCCACAGCAACAGTTTGGCTCAAACCCACCATAGCTTTCCAAGTTAGACAAACAGGCTTTTCCATGGAAGATGGGGAACTGTGAAAAAGGAGGAATGATGTCCTGCACTACATGGATTAAGTCTAGTACCTCCAGGTTGTGTAACAGCTGCTAAGTGAATACAAAGTAGGTCTGACATTTCCTGGAAACACAGGTTTACAACACATGCACCAAACAGAATGAGTAGAACGTGCAAAGTAAGCTTGTGTCTCCAAGAGTGTCAGCCCTCCTACACCCACATACGCACGGCATAGCACTTGTATGATTGTTCTAACAGCTGCCAATGCTGGGCTTACAATCAGGTTTTCTGAAGTGGAGCACAGAGGGCAGAAGTATCCAACTATAAGGGATCCAGAAATTTTGGACAGTATCTGTAGCCCTCAAAGGCCACGTTAGCAGAACTTCTAAATGCAAAAAGGGGCTAAGCCTGAGAAAACTAGATTTGCAGCAGCCTTCAGGAAAGGTATAATTCTTGCTACCAGCAGTAAAATTTTACACTGTGAAACAATTACAAGTGTTTGTCCATTCAGATTCCCCAATCACCTAAACAAGCTCAGTGTTATTGCTAAAAAAATCTGTGGTTTTGCAATAGCAATGCTTCTCTTTTTGTGAGTGCTGCTCCCAGGATGGCAGGGGTTGGTTTTTTTTTGCTTAGTTGGTTGGTTGGGGGTTTTTTGTTTGTTTTTAAAATCTTATTGCACTTAAAATTGGATTGATCAAATGTTTTAGAATTCTAAGGTTTTCAGCCTTCCAGACTTACTCCCCTGCCAATGCAGCAATGGCAATATTTGCCCTCCGGCTTAAAAGACACAATAACAGACCTCCATCTAAATTGCAATTAAGGAGCTTGATTAATTAGAACAAAAATTATTTGGGGAGCGGGAGAAAAGAAAAAAAATGGGTGAACTTCAAAGCAAGTGGAAATGGAAACACCTCATAAGGTATGCAGGGGAGACAGGAATGAGATTATGCAGTAGGATATGTGGAAGAACAAACTGTAACGTACGTGTAGGAGGGTTTACAAGACCAATCAGGTGTCCAAGAACAACAGCAGACTTAGCCATATGTCCTTCACTAAAAACAAGTTTACCACAAGTTACATTTAGTAGGCAACTTAAGGGCATTAAGTTAAAATTGGACTTCAGTTATCCTGACAGCTAAGAAATGGAACAAACTATTCCAAAAATTAATTTCTGAATTAAAATTTTGAATGTAAAGCATATCAATTTTGTAATTAAGAATGGTATGAATTGAAAGGAAAGAAGATTAAATCCAAGCACGTTTTCAAGATACAATTCTTTGCAAACTGTAATATGACTTAATCTTAACCATCAGCAATAATTTCTTCTAATGCCCCTAAGCATTTTCTAACTGAACAGTACATTCCCATCAACTGAATCCAAATAAGTCAAACATAACCCTAGCAAACTGTGTATAAATGATAATTTGATAGTTATAATATGTTGCTACTTGGTTTTGACTTCTGAATAATACACTAATGAAATGATTCCTGAATACTTAAAAAGAAACACAGTAAGCCCCATATGATTTCTTGACAGAACCATATAGATAATGAGCATGAACTGGCAAAATGCAGTTTAAGATGATAATACATATATATCCTGAATGCTTTAGGAAATGCAATAATGAACTTGCATGAGAAAAAAAAAAATTGCCTGAACCACAACCATATATTTTCCTATTATTAACAGACAAAATGAAGGATAACAATGTGAGATCTCAATCACTAAACCTAATCAAAGCTTCTATAAAAATTGAGAAGATTAATATAGATTAAACACGACAAGTTGGGAATACTAGGACACAGAAGACTGACTTTCTAAGATCACATGCCAGAAGGCTGTTACAAGTTACTATTCTGTTCTAAGGATGGAAGCCAATGCTTTTCAATCCCAGGCTTTTTTAGACATACCAATAATTATCCTCAGTCTCTCTCCCTGCTTCACTATAGACTAAAAAAAAAGTTAAAAAACTGTTAGACTTGTGGATTACTGCACTCAGAAATCTGGAAATATTTAAGTGAAGTCAGTCTGCCAGTGATGTCTATAGTCTTGCGACACAATTTCAGCTATGTGTTTGCCAATTATTTTATGTCAAGACATCGCCCCCATCTCCCTCATTATGATTTTGATACCTACTCTGTTAAGCCCTACTTTAGTTGTTATCCAACTTGTGCTGGAACACTGAAGCAATTATGTGGTTTCACAATACACCTAAAAGCCATCATTCAGACTTAAAGAAAAAAAAAAAGATGGCATTTTCTTTACTTCCATGCCTGGATTTCCCCCCCCCCTTTAGAGACCTCCCACCCACTAGAGAATTCAAGCAAAAATCTGTCCCACAGTTTGCATTCCATCCTACTCGCATTCCCAGTGTTAGAAGCATTTCAGTTGTTTTGCACAGTGCCTCACCAGAAATAAGTATATCAAGCCAAACAGAGTTCTGATCATTAGGTATTAAGACCTACTATTTCTGGGATATTCCAATACTTTGTCAGAGTTGTATCCACACAATTACATTCACAATTGCTTTGAGTCTATTACTTGTTCAAGAAAAGTGACTAGAAAAATGGTCCTGAAGTGTGAGCTTCTTTTCACGTATTCTACAAGTTTCCTGTCTTGGGCAACACACAAGTCGTTAAAGGCTAACTGATGAAAACAAGAGGCATCCTTTACCCACTAAATATTTCTTGATTTTTTGCTAATGTGATAGTCCATGACAACATTCATCATACTCAGTGCTTTCAGAAGAAGATTTTTCTCATGGCCAAAATCTTTATTTTATTACAGATTCAGCATTTTAACTCACCAGAAGATTTGGAAAAGATCTGCAAATAAATTTCAGCTGTATAGAAAATCTGCTGCAATGTGCTTTCTACCTAGTTCTATGAAAGCCACAAAACATATGAACAAAATCACCTCCAACAACTTGCTGATCAATGTTTATCACTACTGAGGCTTTGCCAAAAGAAAATGGCAGTTTCCCCGACAGGGAAAAATCATGCATTACAGAGAATTCACAGCTGGAAGTCAAGTACAAATTCATCCTGATAAGAATCTTGTATTCTAAATATGATTATATTTTGGCCACCTGCAATTACCTTTAAAAAAAAAAATAGTTCTGATGGTGACATACAATGCAAATGTAACACAGAAGAAAACATCAAATTCCTTGCCTTTCACTCACTTTTATTTTGCTGTAGGTCAGACCTGTAGTGCTGAAACCAGTACAGTGAGGGTGGGGAGGAAAATTCATGAAATTCCTCTAAAACAGAGGAAAACAATGAAGAAGCAGGTGATAAACTGTACTTTCAAGCAAAACTGTTATTTTGTAACAAAAAGACAGATAGATAGAACATAGAGAGACAAAGAGACAATAATGAAAGACAAAGCAGACATTCCAGATGCAAGGTGTGCAGCAGTCACAGATGATGTCAAAATAGATGCCTGTAATGACAACAGCTATAGTACAACAACTTGTCACCTAAACTAATAATTTGCATAAAATTTCTTTATCCTTGCAGGAATACAACCTCACAGTTACTTAGATGCATCTACACTAGTAACATTAGCAGAATTTGGTTGAGAGATTGTGTCTCAAATGGTCAGGAGGAAGCTGCAAGTAACTGCCATTGCCACTGCAAGTAACCGTAACTTGCCACTGATTTTGTAATGCAGCTAGAGGAGCAGAGAAAAACAACATAACCTGTAGTTGTCATTAAATGTAAATGTAGCACACAAAAGTATAAGTACATAATTCAGTCTTCTAATCAAATATTTAGCTTTCATCCATCTTTGAAAAAGGAAGGTGAGGACACAGGTGAAAAGCAAACCAATCCCAACTGTAAGAGGAAATCATGTACAACACAGCATCCTGCAGTGACGGAGTGAGGGAAAGCAGAGAGACATGTGACTTTGCCCTTTATTGCACTAATCATGACTCTTTCAGTACCCTGGGATGAATCCCATCCGGCCCCAGAGCCTTATGCACATCCAGCAGGAGCAGCAAATCTTGAACAAGTTCACAGTCAGCTGGGAGTTTATCATCCTCCCAGCCACAGTCTTCCAACACCAGGCTCTGGGGGGCCCAGGGCCCATCACTGGTGTTGAAGACAGAGGCAAAGGCAGCATTAAATGTCTTCACTTTGTTTATGTCCCTATTTGTGAGGTGACCAACCTCATGGACCAATGTTATCTTTGATCCTCCTTTTGCTAACACATTTATGTATTGGGTTTGCGTGGCAAGGTTTTGGTAGCGGGGGGGCTACAGGGGTGGCTTCTGTGAGAAGCTGCTAGAAGCTTCCCCCATGTCCATCAGAGCCAATGCCAGCCAGCTCCAAGACAGACCTGCTGCTGGCCAAGGCTGAGCCTATCAGCGACAGTGGTAGCGCCTCTGGGATAATATATTTAAGGGAGAAAAAAAACCAACTGCGCAACTGCACCCAGAGAGAGGAGTGAGAACATGTGAGAGAAAGAGCCCTGCAGACCTCCAGGTCAGTGAAGGAGGAGGGGAGGAGGTGCTCCAGGCACCAGAGCAGTGATTCGCCTGCAGCCCGTGGGGAAGACCATTGTGAGGCAGCCTGTCCCCCTGCAACCCACAGAGGTCCACGGTGGAGCAGATATCCACCTACAGCCCATGGAGGACCCCATGCTGGAACAGGTGGATGCCTGAAGGAGGCTGTGACCCCATGGGAAGCCCGCGCTGGAGCAGGCTCCTGGCAGGACCTGTGGACCCATGGAGAGAGGAGCCGGCACTGGAGCAGGTTTACTGGCAGGACTTGTGACCCCATGGGGGACCCACACTGGAGCAATCTGTGCCTAAAGGACTGCAGCCCATGGGAGGGACCCTTGCTGGAGCAGTTTGTGAAGGACTGCAGCCCGTGGGAAGGACCTACATTGGAGAAGTTCATGGAGAACTGTCTCCCATGGAAGGGACCCCATACTGGAGCAGGGGAAGAGTGTGAGAAGTTCTCCCCCTGAGGAGGAAGGATCAGCAGAGACAACGTGTGAGGAACTGACCCCAACTCCCATTCCCCATCCCTCTGCGCTGCTGAGGGGGGATAGGTAGAGAATTCAGAAGTGAAGCTGTATCCAGGAAGAAGGGAGGGATGGGGGAAGGTGTTTTAAGATTTGGTTTTATTTCCCATTACCCTACTCTGGTTTTATTGGCAATAAATTAAGTTAATTTTACCCAAGTCAAGTCTCTTTTGCCCATGACAGTAATTGGTTGAGTGATTTCTCCCTGTTCTTTTCTCAACCCATGAACCTTTTGTTGTATTTTCTTTTGCCTGTCTAGCTGAGGCGGGAAGTGATAGAGCGGCTTTGGTGGGCACCTCACGTCCAGCCAGCGTCAACCCGCCACAATTTTACAAAGTCCTTTTGTTGCTTCTCACAGTGCTGGCCAGCCTGAACGCTAATTGAGCTTTGGCCATGCAAATTTTCTCCCTGCAGTGGTGAACAGCACCTCCATAGTCCTCCTGTGTTGCCTGTCCTTGCTTCCAATGTCTGTACACTTTTCCTTTTCCATTCTAGAAAAAGGTCCCTGCTCAGCCAAGCTAGCCTTCTGCCCTGCTTGCTTGACTTCCCACACTTCGGAATTGCCTGCTCCTGCGCTTTTAAGAGATGGCTTTTAAAAAGTGACCAGCATCCATGGACCCCAGTACCTTCAAAAGCAGATTCCCGGGGGACGTTACTAACTGGCTCCTTCAGCAGCCCCAAGTCTGCTCTTCCCATGTCCAGGGCCAAAGTTTTGCTGGCTGTTTTTCTCCTGTCACCAACAATTTGAAACAAAACTGCTTCATGGTCACTGTGACCAAGACAGCCACCAGTCACCACTTGGCCCACGAGTCCCTCTCTGTTTACAAACAACAGACCTAGGAGGGCACCTTTCCTAGTCGGCTCCGTTAAAACCTGCACCAAGAAGTTATCTCCAACGTGCTTCAGGAATTTCCTGGACCTGTTTGTGTTCACTGTATGATGTTCCCAGTCAACATCTGGGAAATTAAAATCACCCATAAGGACAAGGGCAGCTCATCTAGACATATCCCTTAATTCCCTGTAGAATAATTAATCGGTGAATGATAGACTCATAGAACTTTGCTACTGAAGGTGCTAACAGCTAAATGGACAGACAATTGCATGCCAGCACTCGAGCCTGCACCCTTGCATATTTACTTTACTAGTATAGAGTCAGCCATAGAGACTTTATTCATGATGCTTAAACTTTTTTTTTTCTTTTTTGTATTTTTTTTCTAAAATCTCCAAACATGAAGGATTTTTACACAGATCGGGTGTGGCCATTCAAAAGTTGTTTTGCTTTGAATCAGGTGCATGCTGTTAACTTCCCAGATAGCTGGCAGGTCCAGCTCAGTGTACCAGAAGCAGAAAAATGCTACTGATTACTCATGTGCAAAACAGCATATCTTGGATTCTTCCCAACCCATGTGCTTACATGCATTACGAGATAGACAAGAAAGGCAGGAGAGACTATGAACTAGCTCCAGCATGTCTGTAAGCCTTTATCCTAGGTCAATTCCAGCATCACCTTAGATTGTTCAGTGAGCCTACTGAGGTTTCCTAACACTCATGTTTATACTTTGACATTATACCAAGGGCTAGGATGTTCTAACACTGTCAGAGAGAAGGTGTTAACTCCACTTTGATACTTGCATGTAAGTTCCTGTCTTGACTTGCAAATACAGCTATATTATGAGCAGTTGTTAGCATCAACAAACGGAATTCATTCTGTGGGGAGAAAAGAAACACTTCCAAATTGCTCCTTTACTGTGTTGTCCTTTCTTATTGTATTTTCCTTACACCTTTGAGTAAGATAGAGCATAAATAAATAACATTTATAGGTTTTCTCATGTATCTTTTTCTGGCAGTGGTTACAGTGCACATAACAGGGAAAAGTCTTGGAAGAGAGCTCTTGACAGCTGGGGGGGTTACTTCCTTCTGCTTGCAAAGCCACATTTCCAGGTGTACCATACAACCTCACTGGTAGTTTATGGCTCAGAATTCTAGCAGGTTGGTTTGTTTATTTGTTTTACCCCAGTTACAGATTCACTTGTTTTGGAATTGGTTTTGTTTTGTTAAGAAACTTTCATTGATTTCTCTTCCTGTTTTGTTTTTCAGTATCCCAAAACACTCATTCACTACCTACAGATTTTTTGATTCCCTTAATTGAAAGGGAACCCTTTTCATTACAAAGGGACCAGAAGAAAAAGCTGGCAGTTTCCAGTAGCTGAGCTCTCTTTATTATTTTCTCTACAATTACAAAATAAGCTTCAAGACAGCTGCTGAGATGGTCATTCTCCCTCAGACTGGAGGACTGGAGTCCCAAAATGGTGGCTAGCTTCAAGTGTGTGGCAAAATGCTGGACTAGTGTTACCTTCCTCTTGCCACAACATTCAGTCATTTGTGAAGAGCCCATCAGCATAAATTAGCAAGGGTCTACTCAGCATGAACTACATAAATAGATATACAATGTATGCACATATTATGTTACTTGCTTTCCAAATGAAATTATGTATTCATGGCTATAATAATTCTGTTATTGGTCTTTTGTCTAGGTGTAGTAGGGACCTGGACATATGCCAGAAAAATCCCAACAAGGAAATATATATGAATGTGCATATTATATACATTTTTTCCTAAATCCATATATATGTATCTAAGCACTTCATTATCTCACAAATCCCACTCAAACCTTTAAATTACTTATGGGGGTAAATATTACAAGACTTCAAGAGTATTGGTCACAGGCACATAGCACTTATTATCATTTTCCTGTTTATAGCAGTTGTCTAGATGCTAGCACAGATATTGCATTGTACTGAAACCAACAAAAGGAGTATTCACAGATACAGCTCATCGCCTTTTGTCAGAGCAAAGCAACAGCATAGGAACTATTTATCATTCTGCTGGGGGAAAAAAAAAAATCTAAAAATAAATACTGTATTTTGCTACACTGTTAGTCAGCTGGTTTTTAGCAACCTGATCACGTCCAAGAATTTCTAACTCTTGTAGAAAAATATAAGTGATGAAAAAAACAATTAGTTCTACTGTAACATCCAGTACAAATAATCTTAAATAATAAGTACCAGAGCTATTATTCAGCATATTCATTTATTTCAAAGTACACTGATTATGAAGGATGCTAATTCAGCTACCAGATTTCACGGCACATCAGCTTGTACAAGCCTAGATGCTCTGCATGCAATTGGCCCAGCAGGAATCTGTTAACCTGAAAAAGATATTTACTTTCTTCTACATATTATCAGCTGTGCAGAAGAGATAATTAAGCAGAATCCTTGCCCACTCGTGTTAGAGTTCCTCTTTCTGGTGACACATGCTCCTAAGGTAGAAACAGGTTCCCACCTTTATCACATCAGAAGCACACACTAAGCCACATACTTTAATGAATTATCTCCTGGTCTAAGAAACAGGTACAAGCATGGGACTTCCTGCTGGAGAAGTAACCCACCAAACATCTTTTGAGAACCTTAGTCATTGGTCCTCTTTAGGGAAAGGATCTCTTTAGGCCAAAATTCCTTGTCTTGGTAGCTGTCAGAGATCAATCAAAGGCACAGTTTCAGGTTTTAGTACAATAAAAGAGCTTTGACTTAGGAGTGACTTGACTACACTCAAGTATTATGGTCACTTGCTGTAGCACTTTTCAGCACAATCTAGGAGGGAAAGGATCATTTCACTTACGTGGATCGAGGTTGAAAGTGTGCAAATATTGCTGTGTGGCCCTTCCTTCGTTAGAAGGAACAGTCAGAAACATCCCATCCCTGCCTGTAAAAATACCCCATAATTTGTATGGGCCTGTGGACAGCACTGAATTTCTACATCAGCAGTAGGCTGTATGGGGTTATCCCACAAGCTAGAGAGATTTCCTCCTGGCTACTTTTATGTATGGGTGCTTATAGCAGCCCAGCTGCTGTGACGTGCCACAGCAGATTAACACAATATTTAAAAAAACAAACAAACAAAACAAACTGATGTTTCATATGGATTGCAGCTCTATTATTCAGAATGACAGGTGTGAAGGTATTTATACCTGGAGAGAGGTAAATTCCAGAGACTGGAATTCTGGGATCACAAGAGCTTGATACCAACAAATTCAGACTGAACAATATGGAGGGGAAAAAGAAAGCAAAAAAACTAAGACAAAGTTTAAGTTGCACAGGTCTTTTGTCCAAACTTATACTTGGTTATTGTTGGGATCTGTTGCCTAAGAAAACTTAGATCCATCTAACTCTAATGGCTGCCAGGCATTTATTTCCTGTCATCCTAGCAAAAGTAAAACATGGGTTTATGATAAACCTATTTTTTCCCAGTAATTACTTATTAGGCTTGTCACTGCTTTCCCACCACCCTCAAGGAGTTTAAACCCTCTATCACACCACCTGAATGAGATCCCATTAGCTCATCTAAGTCAGCATAGTCCAATGAGTACTATGAACTAGATCTCCTGTCTTGGCTACTATTTTGTCTATCCAAGAGGAAAGAAGGAATGAATTTTTAAGCAATGAATATTGACCCAGGGCCAAATGCTGTCTACTGTATGCGCATTTGACCAGGAGCTGCCACAAACACTGCAAAAGGTAACAAGGTTAGGGGCATCCCACACAAACACTGTTTTTTATTGGGGCTTCTGGCTCTCAAACTTGATGAGACTCAACCACCTCCTAAATAAGTGATCACAGAAAATAAAGTTGGAAGGAACTTTGAAAGGTTATTCTCCTTGTCTTCTTCCAGGATTTTCTTAGATACTTCTTCACTGCTTCCTCAACCTATGACTGAAACACCTTCAAAGTCTCAAAGGAATCAGTACAAGTTCAGCAGGAAAAGAATACATGCAAAAACCTAAATGCCCAGGCTTGTGTATATGTTGTACAATGCACAGCCATTATGTTTTGCTTAGACTTCACTGTAACAAAACAACGTTGTCAACAAATTTGGGGATGTGTTTATCTTCATTGTATTAAACCAAGCAGAGTCATACTTCATCAAACACACCTTGTTCCTAACCTCACAGAAAACTCCTATGTTTACATGCTTTAATAGTTCTAAATCAATCTATGTTATCCAGCTAGATGTTTCCGCACTACTGTATTAGGCTAATAGTCATTAATGAGACACTGTCTCCTTGACATAATACCGAGATGCTAGGGAAAATTATATACTCACACTAATTTTGTAAATCTGACTGCCTCTGAGCCAGGTACTAGCAATAGGAAAAACAAATAGTAAACACAGTTAAGGAACTGTGAATGTTATGTGCTTCTGCACTTCAGGAGCGAATGCACAGCTAACAAGCTTTTCACATCCAAGTGAACATCAGTTATTGAATTTACTAAACCACCTCCAGGTTTCTTTTCATTTGGTTTAACTGTAACAGCAATTTTTCTTCTCACCAGGTGATTATGGGTGATTTGTTTTATTTTTGCTTATCATGGTATGGTACAACCATGTTTTTACAGATAATAGCAACAACTAACTCATCTATGCAGAATGAGGTATTTATGATTCTAAGAGAAGGATGCAGTGTAGAGAAATACAGGCCTGGTATGACAGGAGAGACCTTGAGAAGTGGAGACACAAGACTGGATGGTAATATAGTGTACAGGCATGGGATGACAGAAGATGGGGCACAGGCTTAGCACTGGAGACTTCATGACTACAAACAGCTCACAAGAAGTTAAGAAATACAGTGCTAGAGCTGGAAAATGCTGGTTTTCAAGAATAACAAAAAAGAACAAAAAGCAAGTATTTAATGTAAGTAAAACACACCATATATAGTAAGTTTAGATATAATTTGAAGTTGTAGGCCTATGAAGAGCAAGGTATACAAGTATGTTAGCAAGCATATAAAAAGTTCCCAAAGTGGATCCTAGAGTTAGGAAGAAAAAAACATCAATATCAACATCATATTCCTCCTGGCAAGGGACTCCAGATGCTGGCAACTCACAGTAACACCCCTCCTCTGCCCCCCAGCACCAGATTGAAGCCACCAACCTTAGGACTTGGAGCAGCAACAGAAGGATGGAAGGATGAACCTTCCATCGCTGCTCCACATTCTAAGGTTGGTGGCTTCAATCTGGTGCTGAGGGGGGCTGTGTGGGGGTGTTACTGTGAGTAGCACATGGAAGGATGAACCTTCCATCACTAGGAAAAAGGAAGAAGGGAGAGAAACTAAGAAGCATTAATATAACAATTTTAACTCTATTTAACTGTAACTATTATTGAGACTTTTTTCTGTATAGAAGTACTCTTTCTTTTTGTGTAGTAACTAGATTTGAACTGATACAGATCATTGGATTAGACTGTTAAGATTTTAATTATTCTAACAATAGAATTCTTGGCTTTATATATAAGGTGTGTTTCCTCTTTGCCCACAGGCAAGATTTTCAGCTTAGTACAGATGCTAAATTCTCTTCTTACAGCCCAACGGTAGTATAAGACACCAAACTTTTCTTGATTTCCTGTCCCTTCCCTCACCTCTAATGTGCCAAAGAATTATGAAAACTGTCTCAGCTTCACTGGTGTACATTCTGAGAAACTCTAACAAATTTGCTAGAACAAAGTTGAGATGACACGCTAGCCCAGGAATTTTAAGCATGAGAATAGTTATGTTGATACTGTATTTTATTATTTCAATGACAGATTATGAAAAATAATATGCCAAAGAGAAGCTACACAGGAAAACCAAACAGCACTATAAATGCATCTACCACGTTGGAGGGGCATCTTTTAAGAATTTCTCCTAAATGCCAAAGGTCTGCAGAGGTTGGTGAAAAAAAACTTATTTTTAATCTGTACTGATGCTGGTGAGAAATAACTCCATGTGCCTGTAAATACCTATCTTCTTTCCCAAGTACAGAAGTGCACTCTTCTAGTCTAAACCTATGAGACGTTCTAGATGGTAGACAGTAGGCAACAGTCCAACCACAGCAAGGGACCTCAGCAAGTCCTGGAATATGCTTCAATGCCTTGGCTTCCAAGAAAGTTCTGATTAACTAGGCCTGAAATTTACTACTAGGACCAGAGATGCATTTTGTGGCATAATGACTACATTCAGCATGCAAAAAATGTTTAGGGTCTTATTTCTTTCATCTCTTGCAACACTGTTTTTAAAGCAGCAAGATAGCCAAATGATATAGGTATTTAAAAAAGCAAAAGAACAAAACCCCTAAACCCTAAAACACATCAACCTAAGCAACCCTCTAAAGCCTAAGACTTGGTTTTTTTCCAAGAAAGGCTGGGAGCACAGCTGAAGGCTTGACAGGATGGGAGTGGGGAAGGGTTTATAAATACTTGATACACAAAACCTTGAGTGTCTTGGGACTGAATTCAGTAAGCCATCTTGGACTAAAAAAGGAAGAAAGAATTAAAAAGCTGGAACTTTTTTTCATTTGTCAGGACTGCCCATTGAAACACAAACATATCAGTTATTTATGCAGCTGTAGCTGGACATGTTCAAGGTACTGTCTATTTGTCTGCTTCCTGATTGAACCAGCTTCCTCTCTTGTCTTTGAGATTTCCACTAGGCTTCTAAAAACATGTAAATAAGTATACTACCTGTATGTGCATGAGAGAAAAATAGGCAGGGCTAGATTTCATTTTGTTTTTATTTTACATTTAAGACTGTACCTGATTCTGAAAGTGAGAGAAGCTTGGAAAGAGATGGAACACCCGAGGATATTTAACTCCCAGCACACCAGAGCATAAACATGTCAAATAGGTACGAGAAAAGTGCCAAGTCTTTCACACAACCATTAGTGCCTCTGCATTTGCTATAAAGAGGTTTCTTTAATTTCTTTTTGTCAACTTGAGTTGTGAAAACAACTGCTTTGTGGCAAATGCACAAAATACCAATTAATCCAAAAAGGATCGGCTTTTAGTGTTTGACAGTCATATTGAGAAGACAAAATGATGTGGAGACAGACTACAGAGTGTCAAGGAACAGCAAGAGCAGGACTGCTCCCTAAGGGAAGGCAAGTCTGGACCCCAGGATGCCCAAAACACAGGCTGTGCAATGACCTTACCTATAGCACCAGAGGCAAGCACAGAAAACAGTGACATGCAACAGGTCCTACTGACATTTAAGTGATCATCAGGCAAGACAGGGTAACAGGCCAGGGTCCACCCAGGGATTCCACATAGCACTTCAGAAACAGGACTAGGGACAGACACGCCTAGGACACAGCTCAGACAGGAACCGAAGGCACCAGCCTGAGCTTAAATAGAACCCTTGGTCAGAGGACATGGGTGGAAGCCCCAGAAGAGACTGGTCAGGGCAACAATGACCTACTTGTGCTCTCGGTGCCCTGATGCAGATAAATATCGATGGATTCCTAAACAGAAGGATTTGCTAACTCTGACAGAACTACAAAGTTATGGTAAGTGTACTAATTCTAACTCTGCAACAGTTATGCTTCATGTTTCTGTGCAATGTCTCCTTTTGCAGAGAACATAGTCCAAGGAAATAAGAACACTAAAGGCTTTAAAAGTTTGATACATGTATGAAAAGCCTTGTTTTGATAACACAGGGAGTTCCACTAAAAGTAGCGGGTTTGAGCTTTATCTCCTCCTGCATGACAACTCCATTACACACCCACACTTTCCTGGAGTTTGTATCATGTAGCAACTGCTCCAATCCATCTGACAGACAACTGTGCAAAGGTTAGAGTCTATTTCATTGCATTATTGTTAAATTGTGTGGTATCAGAGAGAATTTGCCCTCAACTACGTATCAATATCCTGCTTTTTAAAAGACATAACAAAGTTTATTTAGTCATAAAGAAGCCTAGCTTATTAAATTATTTCTTTCTGGGTAATGTTCAGTGACATGCAGTCACACCAGTCAGCAATAAATTATCAACTGAATAGTGTATAGCTATGCATAACAGTTAAATTAATCTCCTTACTTAAAGATGTTCTGATTGCATCATCCTTGTTCATGGCTGAGCAATACCTTACTCCCAAGAACTGCTCAGCTTAAGTCAATAAGCTGAAAGAAGTACAATACTCAGGCTCTAAAAGATGATAAATCAGAGCCTGGATGCTTTCACATACTCTAGAATCTTAATTGGAATGGAAAGTGTAGAAATTAATTTGGGTCAAGAAATACACAGAAGTACTAGACCACTAGATGAGCAATTTGTATTGACTAAATCCTACTGGGTTTATTGCCTGTTCACTTACTGACCTGAATGTTTCTGGTGTGCAGTATTTTTCATATTTTAAGAAGATACATTGAATTCAGCTCAGCTACTTATATTAATAAAGTAAGCACTTATCGTTGTATCAAAGGAGATGTTTGTAAATTTAACTGAGCTATAGTATGCATCTCATCAATAAGCTGTTGAAGACCTCTTGCAAAAACTTAGAATATGCCTGGCTTTATAAATCCAAGTCATCCCATAAAAGTCTCCATGATAATCCAAATGAGGAAAGGATGTTTAAACTGTTTCTGAGATCAGCACAGTGTAGGAATCCCGTGAAGGTATTACTATCACCAAAGCACAGATGCTTCTGAAATACCACAACTGCATAGAAAACTAAGAACATCCAGTTATCTTGTAATCAGGGTTTTACCGTAACACACGATAAACCACACTGATGTTCAGAAAGTCTCATCTCTATTGGGTAAATACTTTACTTTTTTTAAAATACCCATTAATAGAGATAGTCACCACTGTTCAATAAAAATAGTATATGTCTTTAACAGTCTAGATACATATTTATATCACATCCTATTGCAGTCAATAATGTGTATTTAAAGCCTTCAAAGTACACATTATGAAAATGTGTACTTAAACAGTCCTGAAACGCATATTTACGTAATTGACTAGTTTCTAATTTATCTAAAAAGCTATTGCAAACCTTTGTATTCACTCTTACACAGTTCGATAGGGATTTTTATTTTTTCTTCTAACATTATAATTTAATATGCATGAGAAAAAGTTAGGATTATCAGTCCTGTGCTTCCTAAAGTTTTGGGGCCTAACTTTCTGTTGACTTCTTTAGAGATAAATTTGAGTTAAAATCTTGTAATGACAAAAAGGTAAAAGGAAACAAATTTGTACTGCATTTCTAATTCTTTCTTGATACCATACTGATTGTTCAGTGACTTATGACATATACTTTGTCCTATCTATTCCAAGAAAACAAATTCATTATAAGAACATTCAACATGATCATGAACTTCCTGACTACAAGTAATATAGATGTCATACGGCTCAGAATATGCAGACACATCTCCACATTAGACACCTGATTTAGAGCCCAATTCTGCTCTGGGAAGAAACATTCCTCATACTTTGAGATATTAGAAAGCTAGCTCACATACACAAAGTGTGATGATCTTGTATGTGTCTCCTACTGCATTCATTTTGTGTTTATGAAGTCAAGAGAGAAATATCAGCCACATAAATGGCCTAAAATTGCTTTGTCCCTTTCACCTCAACCAAAGTACATACTGCAGTATCTTCATTTTTTTCTACAAGTCACCCTTTTGCAACTAAGTACTGTGTTTATTAACCCTACTTTTCAATAACTCTACAATGTGACTGCATAAACCTTCTGGGGGTGTTTTGTTTATACTTTCCAATAAATTATGATTCCATCATCAACTTCCATTAAATCTGCTAGAAGAGTGGATATGTGTTAAGTTAATTTTACATTTTGTGAAAATCAGCAGGAGGCAGAGAAAGACTACCCTGCACATGCCTTGAGGCATGAAAGGTTAAGCAAACACCGTATTAGACTGCAGAGAATCAAAGATGGGGGGAGGGGAAGTTACTGTCTAAATGTCCCCCAAAACTTCATTGACTTTGACTACAAAGTCCATCAGTCACAAGACGTGAGCATAGGAGACTTGGCTTCCTGAGTTCTGGTACTCATGGAATTTACTTTTTTAACGGAAAAATTCGGAACAGATAATCAAATTTAAATTAATTACCTACTGTTCAGAATCTCATCACTATTTAAAGTCAACACACCACCTTCTCCTTCATGTAATTACTATCCAGGCAAACTAGAGGGTTGGTATAAGAATCTTAGTCATCTAAACAACTTGGGACAACAGGTGCTTGCTACAAATACAAAAGCAGTATACAGACCATAGAAAGCTTTGAGTTGGAAGGGATCTTTGAAGACCATCTAGTCCAACCCCCACTTTCATGGGCAGGGACATCTTTCACCAGATCTGGTTACTCTAAGCCACATCCAGCCTGCCTGTGAACACTTCCAATGATGGGGCATCCTCAGCTTCTCTGGGCAACCCGTTCCAGTGCCTCACCACCCTCATCACAAAAAATTTCTTCCTTAGGTTGAACTTAAATCTACTCTCTTTCAGTTTAAAAGCATTGCCCCTTGTCCTGTCAATATAGGCTTTGGTAAAAAAGGTCTTTCTCCATCTTATAAACCCCTCTATATATTGAAAGGCCATAATAAGGTCTCCCTGGAGCCTTCTCTTCTCCAGGCTTAACAACCCCAACTCTCACAGCCTTTCTTCACAGGAGAGGTGTTCCAGCCCTCTGACCAGTTTTGTGGCCCTCCTCTGGACCCACTCTACAGGTCCATGTCCTTGTGCTGGAGACCCCAGAGCTGGATGCAGTACTCCGGGCAGGGTCTCACCAGAGCAGACTAGAGGGGGAGAATCACTTCCCTCGACCTGCTGGCCATGCTTCTTTTTAGGTAGGCCAGGATACAATTGGCTTTCTGGGCTGCAAGAGCACATTGCCTGCTCATGTCCAATTTTGCATCCACTGGTACCCCCAAGCCCTTCTCTGCAGGGCTGCTCTCAAACCATTCATCTCCCAGCCTGTAATTGTGCTTGGGATTGCTCCAACCCAGATGCATGACCTTGCACTTGGCCTTGGTGGACTTCAAGAGGTTCGCACAGGTCCACTCCTCAAGCCTGTCAAGGCCCCTCTGGATGGCATCCCCTTCCTTCTAGTGTATCAACTGCACCACTCAGCTTGGTGTCATCTGTAAACTTGCTGAGGGTGCACTCAATCCTGTTACAGTAACTCGCAGAATTAGCTCGCAAAGTTGGCAAAACTTAAAGAAATTTTGAAATAATTGGTATGAAGAAATGCATTACCTTGGAGATGCTGCTAAGTGATCATGTAAACTTAAGATAAGTAGAGAGTTAGAATATGTGTGGTATGTATAACCAAGAACATCTTATTCATTAGGAATAGATAATGGTAGATTAGTCAATGCTAGATGAGAATCAGCTTACCTTACCTTGCTTAATTTTAATACTAAAATCAACACCCACTTGTGCATAATGAGTATGTAAATATGAGACCACCTTAGTATAATGAACTGGACAAGAGCATGACATGCTCAAAAGATCTTTTCATTATATAAGTTTGTGTAGCCTATCACAATTTTTGCCATATGTGTTTGCTTGTCACAAGATTGTACAAAAACCTCAACCTTTCCTTCTAAAGGTGTACAGGTATTTCGAGATCTGGCACCCTATACTGCAGTACAGCAATAAAGACAAATATCTCAGCTTGATGTATTGATTGGCTTATTGCACACTGGATGAAAGAACCCAGCTCTTGGGACAGCAATCCTACTATCTATTGTTGTTGAAGAAGATATTAAATAGCATTGGTCCTAACACAGACACCACTCACTACTGGTTTCCATCTGGATATTGAGCCATTGACTGTAACTCTTGGGACAAGGATGTTGTGGACGACATTACCACAGGACCTGGCAAAAGATGAAGCAGCATGCTAAGAGAGAAAGTTCTCACTTGAAGAGACCTATCTGCAGTAATAAACAACCAGGAACATACTACAAAGTGCTGCTTTTAAAATTCTCTCTCTGTTTTTCTCCCCAGTCCCCTAAATTTATTCCACAGTGAATTGTTTTCTCTAAAACTAGTATGCTAGCAAAATCAGACATTGCTGAAGCTCTGTACCTAGGCTCAGCAGATGTGCTCAAAGAGTAAATGATTTATCCCACCTAAAACATGCACTGCAAAGCCTAGATAAAGTGGACCAAATTTATATCAGAGGAAGAAAGGTTTAAACCATCTGAATCTGAGTGTCACCTACTTGTAACACTTCTGAGTATATTCGAATGTGAATAAAGTGTTAAATTAAGTTTCACCTTTAATATGAATGTACCCCACTGGTATGAAATTTGAACCTTAGAAAGCAAAATGAATTACATAACATGATACACAAGGATTTACCAGCAGGAGCTAAGGAGGCTTTATCTGCAGCAGTGTCACAGCCAATGGCTTCCACATCGTGTAACACTGCTATGGCTAAATGGCCCATTTTCCTCAGATTGAGGATGCGCTTCCTGCATGGTACATGTGTAACTGAATGAAATTAAGAAAAGGGGAATGCAGGCCAAGCTACAAGAAATAACATATCTTGATAGAAAATTTCATAGTTCATCAAAAGCTCTTCCAAGGGAAATGGAAAAACCTCCCCCACTTGGGAAAATAATCAAATAGAATACCTTTCAGTAAAAAAAACCGACATCATTACTTTGCAGCAGTAAGTAGGAATCCAAATTATAGACTCAAGTTTTGGTTGCACCCACTACTGGCAAAAGAAATCATAGGAAAGTAGTTCTTCCTAGAGAGGATCTAAATATGTAGATATAAAAAAGTAAGCCAGCCAAATTTGAGTTGAAAGTAATAAAATTTGGCACTTCATATACTTCCTCTCAGTAATGTTTCTTAAAATAGTGACAAAAGCTTTTTTTAAAGACATCATCATCATCCATTTGGACTTCAGTACAATCACTGCTAAGAGCCTGATTCTGCAACGAAGACAAAAAGAATTTTACCATTGATTTCAACAGTCACATGACAGCCCTTAACATTGCAGTTACATGAAAAAAATACTACTTTGGTTAAAAAATAAAGATCCCACAACCTGAAAAATCAGCTGTGATGAGAAAAGGAAATAATGAATATTTTGCCTCGTTAGCTTCAGTGGCAACCTTCCTGTTGGGAAAGAACTTTGTTTTTTCTCATTTGGAAGTCCCCTGCTATAGAGAGAGGCCTCAATAAAGTAATTGTCATTGTTCGTGAAAAAACCTTTGTATTTAACCCATTTTAAGGACAAACTTGATGCGATTCCTGGAGCCAGCTTACAGCTATCCCAATGAAGACTAAACTTAAGAAACCACCAAGAAGCTTGTTTTTTCGAAGATGAATTTACAATCCTTCTCACACATGCATGCAGACAGACAGTGCAACTAAAAGTGAGAGAGCTTAAGGGCCTCAAAATGCCTATGGGCTTATCAAAACCTTTTACAGAGCCATATTCACACTAGCAGTCAACCAGTGTGTCCGTTACCTTGGGCTTCCAGCAGTCAGTCTAACTCATAATATCCAGTCATCTGACAGGATGCTCGTTACCTCAAAGAGAAATCTGAGGTAGTTACAAAACTGTTCATGGAATCTAATGTCAGTGGTCAACCATGGACTTGACTCATCTCTTCTAAAGAATCAGATTGATGCCACAAGTTAAAAGCCCAAAACTTTTGAGAAGAATTTGCCTTTCTCATTTGTAAATGCTGAAACTCTGAGGAATCCTTGAGATTCCAAGGAGAGAAGTTTAGGACACCTATACCTCTGAAAAACATACCTGTGGGCTAATAAATAACCAGTTACTGGCAGAGATAACAAAGTCAAGAGAATAACTATTACAGCAACCTAATTTAAAAGGAAAACCATACTGTATATGCTTAATTTGGAAATGGTGCCCTTTCCTTTTGTAAGTCTTTAACATTATGTGATCTAACAGGGAAAACAAATCTGAATTCAAACCTTGCTTCCCAATACAAGACTAGTGCAATTACACAAGATTCCTGCAAATGTGGTTAAAACAATACACACCACCACTAACAAAATCTACATATTCTAATGAGATAAAAGGAAGTAAACACAATGATGACATGAAACAGATAAAGTAGCAAAAATTCTAGTCAGAACAATTCTTCAGAACTACAAGTTGATTACAGATACATTGCCCTCCTCCCTCAAGTTGAATAACTAAAGGATCACGCTTTCTTACCTGAGTAACATGCTTTGAAAAATGAAGTTTAAAAATTATTGTATTATGACAATACAACACTCGGTACTTCCTGTCATGACTTCCTTACCAGAGCATTCTTGCTTACAAATGGCAAGTGAGGAAGCATATATGGCACTTACTGAACTCTATTCAAAATGTGTTTTCCCTTCCTGAATACTGTATTCCTGCTCTTCTTTCAGAAGAATATTTCCATGCCTATCTTTCTACGATCAGCGCTGAGTATCTATGGTCCTAGGCCTACTCCCTCTGCAGTAACCTGCAAAACCATTTGAATTCCATAGGAGTAGGAACAGGTTATCTCAGAAGTTAAATAACTACAGACTCACCTACTTAGATTTCACCTTTGAAACACACTAATTTCCTTCTGGCTTGTCTTCCTGCCCTAAAGGCTTTCTTACCATCTCCTTTCTGGGAGGAAAACAAGCTGTACAGATCAAGGTTCAGAGCACAGAGGTGAATTATAAAATTTCCGAGTCGTAAACAAGTCACACAGCAAGCCTGCGATTCGAGGCAAAGGCTGCTTCACCAGGCCATTTTTGCCCATTTGTATCACTCCGCCAATTACAGGCAGCCTTTGGGACTCACAGAAAAGAAGCCTTGTTTCTAAGGGGGTTTGCTCATTCTGCAGATTTGTTTTGCCATGGAAATCTCGCGCACGCTGGGAGAGGAAGCCGGTTTTGTAGCGACACCTTCAAACAGGCTAAGGAGCTTTGCAAACCCCGTGTCCTCTGTCGCAAACACACGAGCTTCCAAGGAGCAATTAAAGCAGAGCTCGAGCACCGAGACGAAGTTCTGCCCCCGGTGACCTTCCCCGACGCGCGGGCTGGCAGGATCCAGTCAGGGAGCGGAGCTCGCTCAGTCCGGGTACCCCGGCTACGCCTCCGGGCTCCCCGTCCCTACGCCCAAACCACCGGCGCCCCACAACTGCCGCCAGCGCAGCGGGCTCCCGCCGCCCTGCCCCGGGACCACGGCCCCGCCACGGCCCGCGGGTAAGCA
>NW_010972583.1:109951-121508 GCF_000737465.1 Haliaeetus leucocephalus | reverse complement strand
CCGGGCCGGGCCGGGCCGGGCCGAGCCGAGCCGAGCCGCGAGGAGCAGCCTCCGGCCCACGCGAGGAAAGGGCGTGAGCTCGCAGGGGCCGCTGAGAGGTCGCAGCACTCTGGCATGCTCACGGGGAGCTGGGTTTTCTGTCCCCTCCTGACCGGGAGGCATTTTAACACTTCAGTTTTGGGTCCTGGTGGGGGCTATTCTCATGATTCGGTCAAAAACCAGGTTCTGTCCTGACAAACACAGATTGCTGGTCACAAACTTTCCTTCAGCTGTCATCCACCTCCCTCTGTTTTATCTGAATGGGGCAATGCCACTTAAAGAGCAATTAGTCTGACTGCTGAGATTCGGTTTGAGTCGTGACAGCCCAAATCATTGCTACAGCAAAAGGATGCTACGTTCAGATGTCGCACTGCTGTTTATCCATTAGTCTGCGTTTAGGGAAACTTCACTAAGTCCAACACAAGGAACATTTTGTATTGAAAAAATTTTGAAATAACCCTATATAATTCTTGAGAGAAGTGCACCTGTAGGCCATCATTTACATGTTTCCACATGAACAATGTGAGGAAAAGGGACTTCCCAAGGCTTGCAGGTAAAGTTACCCTTTCAAAAATTGGCTTCAGACCCTCAAAGGCACACGATTATTTTACTTATGAGTAAATTAATATGCATAGATCGTGGAAGTTGTTACTACACTTGTATTGAAACATAAACCAATCACATGTGCGTTAGAGGCAGTGACGGTATGTGCCTCCTCCGCAGTGAGTACACCACCAGGTCTTGTAGAGCTAGCTGCCTCGGCTAGTTTTAAGAAAACTACATCAGGCATATGTAGCACCTTATCCATCCTCCCAGAGGCCTCAGATCAGGCCAATTGCTCTGATAATTACAGAATTTCACATATGCAGTTTTGTCTGCTAGTAGTGGAAGTACTGGGGGAAGTTATTTCCCCCTCTGCATTAAATTGTGAGGATTTATTTGTCCTTCTAACTCTTAAAATTTGTAGTCGCTTCTTCCAGTTACCCTATTTCATCAGATACTACCTAGGCAGAGGTTTATGCATTTTGTGCACCACCAGTGGTCTGCAAAGTTAATGAGAGTTCCTTCTTAAACCTAGTCCACCTATCCTCTTAAGCCACTTACCCGGTCTAGCTACCCAAGATGCCTGTCTATGTTCCAGGAAATGGATCCCAAGGGTAAACACCTGATGTGGAAAAGGGATGACATACTTTGCTATCTAAGAAGAAATCTTTATTTCATCTCAGTGTTGATGACTAGAGAACAATTCCAACAATCTCACCTATAGAAAGAAGAGCTGCTTGTGTCGGAGACTGAGTCAAATGTGAGAAAAGCTGTGTAGGACAGTTTTGTAAGAAGCAAGGTGGTGGGTTAATGTCCTCTGGCTCATTCTGATAAGGCATGGTAACCTGAAGGTAGCAGGGCATGACAGGATTTGCTAGTCAGAGCTGAAGTAGTATTCTCATAGAAGTTTCAGTATTATTCTACAGCTCAGTGTTACTCTGTTCCCTTTGTGCAGAGGGGTGTGTGTATCTTTATATAGCCTACTTTCAAGAATGGACATTGGGATCTCAACAAACTACACAATAAAAAACCTAGGTAATGGAGTTTGTATAGCCAGTCCCACAAATAAATATATAAAATATATTATATATGTATTATATATATATAGTATATATAATATACAGCATACACAATATATTACATAGTGTGTGTGTGTATTATTGTGTATATATAATATTATACATACTATACAATATAGTATTTATATTCTGTATTATCTATTGTATTTAGCATATGTTATATTTAACATATACGCTATATATAACGTACAGCATATGTTATATATAACAGAACATATATGTATGTTGGGCTATGGCTAACAGCTAGAAATAAGCTTTTACTTACACAGAACTTCCAAGTTCTGGCAAAAAAAAAAACAACCCTCACGTGCACGCTAGCAAAGGTCTTTCTTCCATTTCATTAGGGTTTGTAGACCAATATAAAATCAGGATACTTATGATTTTGTTGAAGAATAAAATCATATATAATATTAAGAAGTTAGTGTAGAATCCTCCAGGAGAAGTAACTTTTGACTTGGTTCTGACTATCAGAACCAAGGAATAACTTAAAAATACATTAAAAAAAAGAGAAAACTTACTAAAAAGAACTAAAAAGGTTAGAATAGCACTAAAAACTACATGATTTAGAGTTTTCCAGGTAGATAGAAGGCTACGTAAAGACACCATTTTGAGACATAGCAGATCATCTTTGTATATTCATGTTTCTCAGAAGGGCCTGAGAAATGGCAAAAGGAAGCCAGCATGTTTAGACAGGATGAAATGGGCAGTTGCTACAAACACAGAGGAATCTTTTGATAAGTAAAAGTTGTGTTCAAATGAGTAAATTAGAAAGAATCACAAAATTTGGCAGGTTAAATGTGAAAGCACAATAAGGCAGGCCAAAGAAGAGTTTCAGCATTAATTTGCAAAAAGTGTGGACACTAAAAATAATCCTTTTTTTAAAGGCCAGGAGCAGAAGGAGAATATGCAGGGCCAATATGATATTTTCCTTAAGCCTCCTATGCATATATAGACTTGAAGGTGGTAAAGATTTTGGAAATTCTTGAAAATACTGCTGATGAAAATCCAAAAAACTGCAGACTCATAAACCTCACCTCTGCACATTGCAAATAGTGGAAACTACAATAATGCAGACAGATTTGGAATATATGACAAACAGGGAAGTATGATATTTGTAAAGAGAAGTTGGGGCTCACAGAACTACTGGAGACCTCCTAAGGAGTCAGTAGGCATGAAGATGAGGGAATACAGCTGACTTTGGATTTCTGAAAACATTCCACAAGGTTCCTCATCAAAAAGTCTTCAATAAATTAAGCCACCATAGAGGGAAAAGTCTTTTTATGGCTAAAAACTGCTAAGGGGTGTTAGGAGTGGCTGTCGCCTCTTGCAGCTCCGGCCCAGAACCTCCCCATGCCCAGCTGCTGGAGCCCAGGCCAGTGCCTGCGGACCCAGCATCTCTGCCCAGGCAGAGGTATGTGGCTGCCACCTTCCCATTTGCAGGTTCAGCCAGCAGTGAAGCTCAGCCCGCAACCTAGAGACACACGCACAGACACACACAGGACACGGGCTCGGCTGGTCACACGCACAGACACACACGGGACACAGACTCGGTCGGACACACGCACTGCCACAGGTGAGGCACTGCCTTCAACAGTACCTCCATACAGGAGCTGCCTTGAACATGAGCACAGGCAATCACCTCCCTTCCTCTGCTTGGGCTGGCAGACACAAAAGGTCGTTAGTGCAGGCACACACACGAGACTCTCTGGATGCACAAGCACATGCACATTCACGGCCCCTCTGTCTGCCCGGTACCCCTGCCGAGATCCCAGCACTCTTGCCCACCTCAGGGGCTGCCTACTTGCTGGCTGGTCCGGCTTGATGCTTCCTGCAAACGCCTAGCACCAATACTCATCCCACAGGCACTCCACACTCACACTCATCCCGCAGACACTCCGCACTCACAGATCGCCCTGGATAGCAGCATGGATTCTTGCCTACCAGATATCCCTGCCTGGACCCAGCAGCTCCTACTCCCTGGCAAGTCCAGCTTGAAGTTTGCCAGTGAACGAGACAAGCACACTCACTTTTGGGAAGTTACTGGCACTCACCACCCTCAGCAGCCAGCATCAGGCACAGGAGCTGTGACCTGCTGTCCCACTCTGGCTGCTGCTGCTGAGCCCCTCACTCGCCTCACCCGCACCAGTCCTTCTCAGTAGCAGGTTTTTGGGACACATGCTGTTTCTGCCTCAGTAGCTGACAGTGGGACCTCACCAGCTCCAGAAGCTGGCACCACAGGCTGGGGGCACCCACATTCCCAGTCTGACTCCATTTGCTGATACCAAATCCACTCACACATGACCCTCAGTAGCTGGCACTTTATCCTTATAACACACATACACACGGCACAGATAGTGAGATTACAGAGAGAGATAGCTGAGAAAAGATTTAATAGGAAGATAGGATTCAATAAGATGACTGTGGTGATCAGGTGCTGGCCTCAGTCAGACAAGTGTACTAACTACCCTCTTTTGCACAGGACTGGTCCGTTTTATACCCTATTCTGTGCATTCTTCCTTTGTTCCTCCAGAAGCCCTTCCCCTGCACATTCCATCATTATTGTGCACAGCTCCACAGATCCCTTTCCAACATTCTGGACCCTCAAATTTGCATCCTTATCAGTTGCAAAGTCCCAGTTTGCCTGCAGTTTATTGAGAGCCAGTTTGTTTCTTGTCTTTGTCTCTTGTCTTGCCAGTCAAGTTTGTGTCTCCGAATTTTGTTTATGGCTTCCCATTTTTTCTTGGTATCCCATTTGACAAGACCTTTGATCAGATAATCTTACTGAAATAAACATTCCATCATCGATTAGTGTGACTGACCAGGTTTGTGTCTCATTACTGCCTCCCTTACCACTTGTCAGTCAGGTCTGTGTCTCTTTATATTCTTGTTTATGGCTTCTTCCTTTTCTTGTTCTCCCTTTTTGCATTGAAAAGGTTCTTGACCGGATACCCTTAAAGGCACAGACACTTTCCTTCACACACCCTTACAAAAGATATTTTTTAAAAATTTCAAGACTAAACAAAAATTTGTTACAGTGCTGGGGTCACCCATGGAATCTCAAAGACTTATGTATTGGGACTCTTGCTGTTCCAGGTACTCATCAATGATTTGGAAAAGGAGAGGAACACTGAAGTGGAAAATTTTGCTGCCGATAGTAAGTTATTTATGGGACTGAAAAATTTCAGATAAACTCAGGGTAGATAAATATAAAATGATACAGACAAGAGATGCAGAGAAATAATTATATACAAAGATGAGCTTTAAGTTGACCATTACATCCCAGGAATCATATTTTGTTATCATAGATAATATATGAAAATTTTCATTTCAGTGTTCAGAGGTAGGCAAAAAAGAGTTACCAGAACAAAACAGAAAAAGAGAACAGAACAGAACTTATACTCTCACCTTTATGCAAGAACGTGAGCCACTTTATATTCTGATTCTTTCGTGACAAAACCAAGACGTTGTAGAAAGTACCCAAAGAGGATTATTCAGCTTGGAAAGAAATAGCTAAGGGGACATCATGACATTTTTCTCTTAAATCATTGACACAAAGAGAATGACTAGGGACTGATGGTTCACTGCTTCTTCCAATTCAAGCAGTAGGGACAACAAATTAAGTTAGCAGATGTCAAGTTGAAAACAAACCAACCAAAGTGGTTCTTCACAGTGTAAGAAACTAAGCTGTGGTTCCCAACACATTCAAAAAGTAACTGGTCAAGTTAATGGAAGAGACATCCATGAAGCATTATTAAATACAAAGGCACCACCTCCAGCTCAGGAAACTTCTAAATCGGAAAATTTTTGGAGGGTAGGGAAAAAAAGATTTAAAAATATCACTACATTAGTGGTAAATGCTCTGTTCTTGAATCCTTCCCTAAGCATTCTTCATTGCAACTGCCATAAACAGGATACTATCCTAGATGGACCTTTGATGTGACCTAGCACAAGACTTGTTACTTTCCTGGCAAAATGAGTTTTAGCTATCAGTATTGCAAAGGGCCTAGTCATTTGTCATATGAATGTTAGATGAAAATCTCAACCTTCACTTTCTTGTGCCCATATTCTCAATCCCATTATTCTTTTTCCAGGATGTCCAACACAAGGTTTCTCTCTTTCTTTACTTTTTCACTGCACATGCCTCAGTACGGCTATAATCTCAGGTAGTCTTTCTGAACTCTACCTTACGCAATTCAACAACAGCAACAGTGGTAATCTTCACTGAATTCTGTCTGACGAGTTCTGTCAGCTGTTATGGAAATTGAACTCTTGTGATTTAAGGCAGTACTTTCTGTTTTGTCGTTTGCTGCACTTGCTAAAAATAATTATACAGGTTTTACTATAAAATTAATGTCTACATTGTATCTTACATCAATACCCATTTACATGGTTAAGTTCTTGTACACTGTTAAATGTTGGTATTGGTATGGTCTTGCATAGCCACAGCTGATACTTTAGAATGCAGATGTTTGTTAAAATCCAGCCTATAAAGGTCTTTCTGCAGCACCCCCTACTGTCACGGTGCCGTTAAATCTCTGCTGACCTGGAACTTCACGTTAAATGAGAGGGGCTTTGCCAGAGCCACACACACCTCTTTAACAAAACACTTTTTTTGACTCTACTGTTCTGCTATCTAACCTACAAGTGTTAAATACGTTTGAGAGATGTGTTCATTGCAGCTGGGCATTTATTAATACATGATTCCACAAGGAGAAATGTACCAAGCAACGTAGCTTGAAGATTTTTTTTAGCTGCTGAAGTGCCTGCTGTAGCATATTTCAATATGATGATTAAAATTGACTTAGTGTTAAAATGTCCTAGATGCTTCCTTTACACATAGATAGGCCTTACCTCACTCTATTATTTTTTTTTAATTATTGACTTGCTTATATTTCACACAAGTGAAAGCTATGGTTGTCTAAGTAAGTACTTGTTTCTTAAAGTAGTAAGTCCTGTAAAATTCTAAAGTGAATTTCAGCATACTTTGAAAAAAAATCAGGACAGCTGATCTTCATTCTAAGGCATGGTTCAGAAGTTATCTTCTGAGCCTTCCACTGACTTTCTGTGTCTTCAGAAAGTCATACAGGCCAAAATTATTACAAGATGCAACTGAATGTTTTTTATTTGTTCTCAAGCTCTGTATATCAGTCCCTTCTTTTTCTTTATAGTTCATGTTAGAGAGTCACATAAATGTAACTTGGAATGTTTTTATGACATTAAGGAACAAAATATTTGATGTGTTTACATATAGTAGTCAAATTAAAAGCCTCCAAAACTTTGAGTAGGTATGACTTTGTAATTAAAAAAGATTGAAAATTTGAAATGAAGTAATGTTTGTGATACCCAGGAATCAAACAAGCTAAAAATATACTTGAAAATATTTTAATTCAAGCATCACATTATCTTCATTTTTAGATAATTCAAAGGTACCCATATAGGTGTTTTCCTTTTTTTTTTTTTCTCCAAATAAATTTATTGTCTTAAAGACCATGAAAAAGCTGCAAAAAAAACCCAAACCCAAGACTAACTACAAAAATTACATGAGCTTGCAACAGAAGTTTAGGAAAAAAATGTTGGGTTTAAGATATTTTAAGTTATTATTGTAGCAGGGATCAAAGAAAACCAAAAAACATTTAATCTTTTTATCAAGAAGAAGTTGCCATGCTTGTTGCATTGTACTGCATCAAAAAGGATCCTACTTTGTAGATCATTAACTCAGGACGTACACACTAAATTTTACCATGTTTGTTTACTGCAGTAGCTTCAGTAACTTGCGTTACATAAATCACTGCAGAAAATTCAAGTTGCTTTCCATTTCTAAAATGAAGGTCCATTAACAAATGGTAAAATACAGTTGGTTGTTAACAATATAAAAAATAAACTGTAAAAAATTTGTAACTGCTACTACTACTAAAAAATAACACTTCAGCCTAGAATACAGATGCTAACTTTAAGCAATGACCTGTATTTTGTAATGTAATATCCTTACTGTGTTTACTTGCTTATTTATACATTTCAGCAATAAGCATCATGTATTCTGGTGGTTAGTATAAAAGAGAGTATTCTAGGTTAATAATGCAATAAACTGTGCAGTATACAATTGTCGTGGTTTAACCCCAGCCAGAAACTAAGCACCATGCAGCCCCTCACTCACTAACCCCCACCCAGTGGGATGGGGGAGAGAATTGGGGAAAAAAAACCCAGTAAAACTCATGGGTTGAGATAAGAACAGTTTAATAGGACAGAAAGGCAGAAAATAATAACAACAACAACAATAACAATAAAAGGATTGGAATATACAAAACGAGTGATACACAATGCAATTGCTCACCACCCACCGACCGATGCCCAGTTAGTCCCTGAGTGGCGATCCCCCCCAGGCCAACTCCCCCCCAGTTTATAGACTACGCATGATGTCACACAGTATGGAATATCCCTTTGGCCAGTTTGGGTCAGCTGCCCTGGCTGTGTGCCCTCCCAATTTCTTGTGCCCCTCCAGCCTTCTTGCTGGCTGGGCATGAGAAGCTGAAAAATCCTTGACTTAGCCTAAACACTACCTGGCAACAACTGAAAACATCACTGTGTTATCAACATTCTTCTCACACTAAATCCGAAACATAACACTATACCAGCTGCTAAAAGAAAACTAACTGTATCCCAGCCAAAATGAGGACAACAATTTCTACTGTAGTAAAAGCAATCAGAGGAATAATAAGGAAGAAATAGGACAGAATAGTAAGGGTTTGAGAAGATAAAAAGGAAAGACAAATGCTGTATTTCTTGCTTCTGTGGGAAATGCTAAAAATGCTAGATGGACACAACAGAAACTTTTATCTATTGTCACCCCTTATGTAAATAATCTTGAACCTCAGAGTTCAAGTGGTTCAGGCTTTGACAGATAACCTTGCCATCTTTCATATCCCTCTCTTCCCAAATACTTGGTAGACACAGACCACTGGGTGGAGGTTGCCTGTGCTTTGAATTTTCCCCTCCAGACTGGCTTGGTAAAAACTCTGTTGACAAGACATTGTAAAAAAATTTCTCACTCACCTACCCAAGAAGGAGATGTGAAGAGGTAATAAGAAAATGATTCAAGGCAGTGAGAAAGGTGAGCAAGGATATAGCTTCATTACTGCAAGCTGCATTAACTAGTGACCTCAGTCAAGAGTTAGTTTCAGTACCTTACACCAGCTGCTCCTGTCATTTAGCAGAAGTGTCCTTGAATACCTTTGTCTTGGCTCCATGAACTCTTTCCTTCCTTTTTCTGGAACTTCTTCTCTTCTTTAACCTCTACAACACTGCAGGAGATGACAGATAGCAGCTTTTTAATACAAAAGCTGGCTTCCACAAAGTACGTAGACACCTGTCTTCAGAGGCAAGTAGCAAATTTCACATGCAAAGATGCTTCTAGCATAAGGCAAACCTGGAGAACAGCAAATGTTATGGTGTATTCCTGACTCAATTTCCTCAGCTGGACAGCTTCAGACAACTACCTTCCCAGGCTGTGTCTACATGAACAGTTTTTAGTTCACTTAAGGAGTGAAGTTTTGAGGTAAATCTCCCAATTGTCCTCACTTACTGCGCCTGCCTTGATTCACAGAGAGGTTTCAAAGCACATGAACTGAGTTTTGGATGAAACTAACTGGAAGACATGATCTAGGAGTGCACCTAATGTGCTCCAACCACTTACTAGGGGGTATTCCATCTAGCCCAAAGCATAAACCCTCAAAAATGCTTATTCGGTCTTGAATCCAACCATTTAAGTCTATAAATCCAACAGTATTGGTCCGCATTACTTCCTAATGCTAACACTCCCTCAGTGTACTGATTTATTCAGTCTCTCAGACTTAGGGATGTCCTGAACCCCATTCCAAACTGCCTCTTCGCCTCAGTGCAAAAAAAGAGCTTATTTACTTACTGAAGGGTTATGGATCTTAATCTCAAAGGCACCTAGAATTAATATCTCAATTCTGAGCACTGCAGTATTTAAATCCCTTCCTGCAACTAGTAAATATGCTTAGTATATAACACCCTTACCAGTGTTCAGGCACCTGACTCAGTCAGCTGGAGTTGCTTGTTACCTGTGAGAGTGTATATTACCTATGACATCAGCTTTTCATACAGATTCTGAACCCATCTACCCATCTTTAGAATCTTGTAGAGTGTGTAAAACTAGTTAGAATATGCATAGTAAAATCCATGCTGCATATCTAAAATTAAACTTTTAAAACATTAAAATGAGATGAATATATTTACTTATACATCATCACAACAAGGGCTGTTTTGATGATAAATCAACTGAGGAATACAGAGATACTATGTATACACAAACCATACAAATAATAGATAAATAATATATGAACAGAAAATGGACTGCTCAGTAATTAAACTCCCACACCATATGCAGAAACATGACCTGTGGAACAGAGCCCTATATAAAAAGGAACACAAAATGCAGACTTGAGTGCTGATATTTAAAAGCCCTTCAGCCATACAATACAGTGGTATTGCGTACTTGAAACTAGAACAGGAAGAACATACAAAAATCTTCATGAAATACTAAAGTAACTTAAAGTTATAAATTATGCTTATGCCTTTCACTCAACTACCCTTGAAGTACAGGGAAAAAACCCACCGATTTTGGAGTGTAAAATCAGTAGCCTGTGCACTAAGTCAAAGCTGCTTCATGCCTCCATTCGGTAAACACCTGGAGTCATCCCAGTATAAAGCCTATACCACATTACAATCAGCTTCTTTTTAATCAGTTGATATATATGCAAAAAGTAACTCTTACATGGCTAGCTTCCTATTGAAGTATTTCTTTGGTATTAAGTACAAAATCAATACTCTCAACTGTCGGAAACAAAACAAGCAATTAAGAACCAAACATACCAAGGCAATAATGGTGCTAAAAATATTTGGGACACCTTACTTTGAATTGTTATGCAAAATAAAATGTTATCCAAAATCCAGCTTCCAGAAAAGTGCTTTATGTTTTGATAATTCTGTTAAAATTTCATACCAAAAGAAGTCATTTGTAGATAAATCAAAATAGCTATTCGTCTTATTTTAATAAAGCCCTAAATAGCACTGCTTTACAACACTGACGCAGCAATATTCAAAGTGTGTATTTTACGCACTGCAGATAGTTTACAAAATCAATGCCTTTGGTTTAACACACGGCATTTGTAAGCACATTTTCCGTAACTATCAACACAGTACACATCGCTACGGCATCTCAACTTAAGAATGGTATTAGAAGCTCACAGTCACATGAAGATCAATTTTAAAAGCCTAGTTATGCCAGCAGATTGTTTTCTTTCGCACCTACAAGTCTAGAAGTTCTTGGAAAGAGAGCAGAAAACCGCGACTGCCGCGCGCGCTCCGCAGCCGGGGTGGGGGGAGCGGGGCCCACGCGCGGGGCCCCGCCGCGCCCCCGATCCCGGTCCACCTCCGAGGCAGGAGTTTAGGAGTCCCTGACGGGCAAAAATACACCGAAGCGGGTCACGGGGGCTTTTCTGCTGGCAGGGAAAAGACGGAGGAGGCTGGAGACAGCCCAGGAGACTCGGTACGAAAAACCAAACTGGTTCAGCCTCAGGCGAGCTCCTTCCTCACGGCCCGGCCCCCCCCTCCCCGTGCGCTGCCTGGCGGGGGAGGGTCAAAGGCCCCTGCCCGCCCCGGGTTTTGTGGGACGAGCCGTAAATGGAACAAATGAACTCCCTTCGGCCGGAGGGAGGGCCAACGACCACGGCCAGACCCCACAGCGCGGTGGGCCGCTCGCCCCCCCGCCTCACGGCCCCCGCGGGGCTCCGCCTGAGCCTGCACAGCCGCGGGAGCAGGCGCGCCGCGCAGGACCAGGGCGGCCGTCGCGGTGCGCGGGGACGGACCGTCCCGGG
>NW_010972583.1:92791-109723 GCF_000737465.1 Haliaeetus leucocephalus | reverse complement strand
GCCGCTGCTGGCGGGCGGTGAGTGGGAGCTGGGCGGCGACAGGCCCTCCGGTGGCCGGGAAGGGCCGCAGGCCGCGGGAGCGCGGCAGGGCGAAGGGCCGGCAGCTCCGGCGGCCTCGGGGTCTTGGAGCGAGGGCGGCTGCTGCGGGGCAAGCCCGGCTCCCGCCGCCGTGGCCGCCCGCTCCCGACCGTGACAGCTGGAGGGCCGAGGGGCTGCCCCGGAGCCGCGGGGGAGCAAAGCAGTGCAGGGCTCGCTGTTGTTTTTCCTGTCTCCGCGTTATTACCCGTGAGGTTTTGGCCTTAATCTTCGCGGCCTGAAGGGGCGTTGCCGTCTGTTGCTCTTCGGAGGAGTTGTGGCACAACCTCGGGGCCCTCGAGGTGCCTGCCAAAGGCCGCGCTGCGAGGTCTCCAGAAAAATCCTGCGTACACCTGGCAGCTCCCGCTCAAACGATGGAGACGGCTTCGAAACATCAGGGCTTATAGTTCAGGGTGTTTTATACAGTGCGTTTCCTTAAGCACACCTAGCTGTACTACCTGTGGCAATTTTTTAAAATATGTGTGATGTGTCATAGTTGTTTTTCTGAAGTACTAACATTCTGCTATATTGAACCACCAATGTCCTCCGAGATTCAAACTAGAAAGTAAAAATTACTCGAAACTCAGGTAGTACCTTGTTTAGCATTTACACAGGCCTTTTTGTGGTTTCCCCATTTCCAGAGTCATTCATGAGTCTGAATTAGCTGAAGGGCCCTTCGTCAGAGCTTCCTGGCAGCTGTGTTATTTTGCCCCAAAGTGATGCAGCTTGACCACATGTCCAAAGTGTTGCTGTGGCAGTGTCGCTGAGGGAAGAAGTCTCCATCCGAAGCTGGCTGGTGGTTTATAGATAAAAAGTAATGCTTTAGGCAAGGGAAGCCAACAGTTAATGCCTACTGTAGGACATTGGTATTTCAAATTCAGCTCCCTGACACGTTACCCCAACAGCAAGCTGCTCTTGACAACTCCTTTCATTCTTGTCCTGAGTTATGTGAGGGAGAATCAGGGTTAGTGACCTTAGCTTATTGTTGTCCTGTCTTTTTCTGTAATGTGCAGCTTTTCAAACAAGTTCTGTAGTTCCTTTGGCATTAAGGTAATAAAGATTGCATCGCTTCTGTGTGTATCATTGTCATACCCTTTTCCAGAGAGCAGGTTATTCCAGTGTTAGTCTTGCCACTTCAACAATCATATTTCTGATTGTGACAGAGCTTATGCAGTAGTGCAAGGAAATGCAGTAGGACTTGCATCTGGGCATCACTAGCAGTAGCTTGTGACTGAATTGACTGTCCCTCTGAGTCAAGCGGTAGGAAAGTTGACAGAGTAGACAGATGGTCATCCAAATTCTTACATGTAGCAAACCATGATCCTTTGTCACTTGATCACTCATGCAACTTCCCGGTATGAATCCCACCTGTCCAATTCATATTTCTGTTTGTGGGAAGAGCGTTGAGTTTTTCCAGAGTAACCTTCAGTGTTGACCTTGCATTCTACCCTGGTACAAAAACCACGATAGACGTAAGTTCTCTAGTATAAATTTGACAGCTTCTTTCATATAGGGTATCACTTCTAGCATTAGTTTGAATTCAGTACTTTTTCTAGTGTAGGCAAAACTTTTTGGTGGCAAAGCTATGTATGAGTCTGTAAAGGGTTGCTCCTTAAAAAAAAAGAAAAAAATTATTACAATCTTCTGGCTTTTTTTCAACCTCATCTAGTCTTTCCAGATAAAATAAGGCATAAAACATTCTGAAGGATCAAGGTCTTTCTAGATGTTTGTTGGTGTTGTTTGTTTGTTTTGTTTTTCTATATAAGAGTTGTAGCAGTAACACAAAACTTAGCAAGATACCATTTTGCAATGTCTGTGGCTTGTGAAAACTTGGAATGGATAATACATTGCCTACTGGAAAATGCAATCCTGAACTACTAATAAACTGACTTAACAGTTCAATATTCAATTATGTCATAGCCTCCCCCTCTTCTATGCCTAGCAGTGGTCTTTCTTCATTTCTTCACCTTTCAGCTTCATAGATGTTTTCAGTATCCTCTGGAAGTAACTTTTTTCACTGTGTTGATACCTATTATTGCCCGTGTTCTTCGTGCTTTTTGTCGAGTGACTTTGTAACCATCTCTGCATGGCATTCTTATTTTTAAGAGCACAGTTATCTACCACAACTTTATTTTGAAGCTACTTGTTGCCTCCCCAGCTATGTAACTTTCTGTAATGTCCTTGTCTTCTAGACTTCCCAGTAAAATTTTTGTGATATTTTTGCTCTATTATGGTTCATTCAATTTTTTTTAATGTGAAATAAGTGGCTGGTGTGATCACACTTTTTTTTTTTTTTCCTTTCTACATTTTCACATAAGAAAATCAAGAACAAGCCTTTTCTTAGGGCTTAGGCTCATTTGTTTTTGCACAGTATTGATATGGGTCTTTCTAGAAATTTATCCAATTAAATATTTTTCATTTTTTTCCAAACATTTCAGAGATTCATAACTACTGAAGGATGAAAGAGAATAAAACAACCTTTTAAAATCAAATTCAGGCATGTTTTTGTACAGTATTAAGGTGATCTGAAAGTAGCTGTAACAATAATATTTGTGGGCACTAAAAAAAAAAGAAAGAACTTACAATGAAAAAGAATAAATTTGTGGTAAGTATGAGGAAGAAAAATAAACTTCAGATAGTCTGCTGAGTTCTATCCTATTTGGAGTATAATAACAGTAATCATTAAGTGTCCATGGCAGCAGCTTATTAAAAGAAAGCAGACATGAGTCTGGAAATTTATCAAAATATTCTGATAGATATTGGTTAATAGGTAGGTTGTTTTTAAAGTCTTGCTAAATCTGCATGTAGGTAAACATTGGATAGATAGAATATTCACTAGCGGGCAAGAAAATCAGGTTTGGCGAGTGTGTGTATAAATGAAAGAAATATATACTGCTATGTCTCTGTGAACATAAATTTTAATTGTGCTTAATTATTTTTAAATAATCAGTTGCGCAATACTTAAAAGTGGATACTGCAGTTCACTCATGCTCAGTGCTCTTAAAGCCTGGGATTCCTGGCATAGCTGTCAGTTCATGTGAGCACTGCTTGCCACAGGAACAAAACTTAAGGTAGGCAAGAATTCTTTTATCACTGTAGTAATTGTATTATACTTGATTTGATACTGTTTCTAAAGAGGGATTCTACATTTAATGTTGTGCTGCAGTGAGGCTGGTAGCTTTAGGAGACTTGAGCTGTAAAGATCTTATACCTCATGTTCTTTTTCTCTTTAGCAAATGCTTCAAACCATTGCAGGGCATGGATGGAGGTCATGTTCTAGTAAACCTGCTCAAAACTTACATATAGGCAAACCTGGAGCTGGCTTTAGCTTTGGTAAGTATTACAGTTTTTGAAAGAAATACAGCAATTAAGGGCAAAGGGCAAATTGCAGTGTTAAAAAAATATGAAATCTTATATTGCAGTTCAACGTGAATTTAAAATGAAGGTGTTTATTCTAAACAGATTTTTATTCTTTTATAAAAAAGTGTTTGAAAATCAAAATTACTTTCTTCCTCAGCTCAGGCAAGTCAAGGTATGTGTGTAGTGTTCGTAAGATTTTCTTTTTTTTTTTAACTCATGCCTGTTTTAAGCTTTTTTACTGCCAAAGTGTCTTAACTTTGAATAATTATCTCACATTGCCGTTTACAATGTTAAAGTAACTAAATGTAGTCATAGTTGGTTATAAAGAAATTCATCCTCATCTTGGCATATTATAAAGGAAATCTAGTGGGTCAGCAGCTAGATGTTTGAAACTGAATAACCAGGATCTTCAGATGACATCTGCCTCCTCCTCTTCCTCCAATTAATTAGCATGGCATTCTTCTTGTTTCTTTTGGTAATGTATTTTATGTTACACAGTCCTGTCTACTCCGTTTTCAATATTTTGTGGACAATTTCATCAAAAGTAAGTAAATGCATTGTAGGTGTTGATGAGAGAACAATGGAGGTTTTCTCCCAGGAGGAAAAGGAAGCTGAGCTTTTTTGCTTCCGGAAGAGGCCCAGGAAGTGGTGGTTTGGGTTGTCCTGGAAGGACACTCCTGTTTTCTCTTTTCTCATAGTCTGACAACTGGCAAAATTAAAGGTAGTAGAGAATTTGTGACCTTTTTTTTTTTTTTTTAATTTCTTTATTTAAATAGAACTTACTGATGAACAGAAAGAGTTTCAAGCTACTGCTCGTAAATTTGCTGTAGAGGAAATTATTCCTGTTGCTGCACAATATGACAAAACTGGAGAGGTAAATCTACCATAGTGTAAGGGAAAAAACAGACTTTTATCTTAACCTGCATAAAATTTAAAATGTTGATTGTGATGAATCAGAAAGTGATTTTTCCCTGTCTATTTCAGTATCCTCTTCCACTTATAAAACGGGCTTGGGAACTTGGTCTTATGAATTCACATATACCAGAAAGCTGTGGTAAGTAAATGTTCTTTTTAATCGGTAAAATGAAACAAAGAAGGGGCATTAGATGAGATTTATATGTGTAATTATGGATTCTGTATAAAATAAACAGTTGCATACTTGAATAATCTAAATTTAATCAGTAGGCAGGTTGACACATACAAGTGTTACTAGGTGTGGATGTAATCAGGAGACAAATTAGACAGATTATGATTTAGTAAATTATGACCAGATTTTCCTACCGTGATTACAACTGCCTAATGTTCCCCTGGTGCACTCTGTCAGCTGATTAGGCAGAGAAATTAGAAGGTCATATTTTGTTCTAGTCTCTGACACAGGCTGGAGCAATTTAAGAGTTTTTTCCAGAAAGACAGTTTTTCAGTTTAGATTAGGTGCAGTACAGCAGTGCTTTGGCAGTGTTAGGTATATAAGTAACCATGGGAAAAAAATGTTAAATTATTTTCTTTTTTGCATTTATATTACCTGAAAAAGTTAGGAAAGTGTCCATAGTAGACCCTTTTTTTGGAAACTAATCAGAGGATATATCTTGTATCAAAAATTTTATAAATGAGGTTAAGGAGCAAAGAGACAAAAGAGCAACTGTGAGGACTAGATTTGTTCAGCTACAAATTCTAGAGAAACTGAAGGCTGAAATAGCTGGACTACTGCAGTGTATCATCACTTGATTAATATTAAATGAAAAATTACAAGTGGCAAATTGGACAGCATTGCTTTAAAAGGTCTCCAAGGGAGATCTGGGAAAATACGTACTAGTAAGCCTGATACACCATGTAAATTAAGAGCAAGTAAGATGAAGTACAGAAATAGTGGATGCAGATAAACATGATATGCTAGAGAAGGGTTTTTGTGAAAGGAAGGCATGCCTCATAAAATCATTGGAGTTCTCTGAAGTAGCTAATTAGTGTGTGAACAAGGGATTCCTGGTTGATATAGAATGCTTGAACTTCCAAAATGAGTTTTCAAAATCATCAGGTTTCATAGTGGAAAAATCAGCAGCGCAGCTTTGCTGGGTCTTGTGCTATTTGGAATATCTATAAATAAACTGGAAAAGGGCATCAATACTGAGGCGACAGAGTTTACTGATAATACTAAGTTATTCAGTGTAGAAAAGATGAGGCTGGTGCAAAATGCTGCAGGAGAAGGTCATGAAACTGAGTGACTGTTAAAATGGCAAATGCAATCAAAAAAGGGAAAGTGATGCGAAGGGAAAGAAGCAATCTGAACTTCACAGAGAAATGGTATCTTCTGAACTAGTTACTGCCTCTCAAAAAAGAGATTTTGGGGCTTATAATAGATAGTTCTGTGAACGTCAGCATAATGCTCAGAAGTGGTCAAACCCATAAAATTTAAGGTCAGAAGGGACCTTTAAGTGAATGAAGAAAAAAGCAGAAGGCATAATTATGCTGCTGAATCCAAAATGCACATGCCTCCTTAATTCATTATGTAGTCAGATCCTTCCATCTCAAAAGAGTATTGTGGAAATGGAGAAGGTTCCTAAAAGGATGACAAAGATCATAAAAGATGTATCTTCTGTGTGACATGTAGCTTCTGTATGAGAAATGTCTGAAATGTCAGTGTCATGGAGAGTGTGAAAAGGAATTGGTAGTTCACTGTCCCTTTCAATGTAACTAGAAGGCATGAAATGAAGTCAGCAGATGGCAGGTTCAAAATAAATGAAAGGAGATGTTTCTACACGCAGTGTGTAGTTAATTTGTGAAACTCGTTGCCCCTGGGTGAGATTGATGATAAAATTTTACAGAGATTCAAAAAGAGACTGGGCAAATTCTCGTAAGAAATATCTGTCAAGAGTTAGCATAGCAAAGATACCAAAGAGAGGTATCTCTTTGGCTGAGGAAGTCACCTGAAGGCTCAGGAAAATATTTTTGAGGAAGTATAGTTGTATTGTTACTGTATTTGTATGTATTTCCTGAAGCGTTAGCTTCTGGCAGAAGCAGATTACTGAGTTGGTTGTCTGACTAATATGGTCACTTGTGGGTTTCCCCCCCCCAAGTGCTGTGGTAGCTCAGGACCCCTATCTCTGCTTCTTAAGAACTCTTAATTCTCAAATGTAAAGTAGTCAAAAAATTGGAGTGGTACATTCTTGCCACTTGGTGCAACTTGTCCCGCATTAATCACACAATAACCCTGGAACTGTGATATGTAATTTTTAAATCACCTGTTACTCTTCTGGCAAAACTTTATTTAAAAAGCTGGCATGAGAATGTCTAATCAAACACGGTACACAATCAAATGTATGTGGGGAAATACGTTTTTGTTAATTAATTTGTGTAAATGACTAATATATTACAACTTAAACCCATTTTAGTAAATGAAATATTTTAACTGTAGGTGGCCTTGGCCTTGGTAGTTTTGAAGCGTGCCTTATTACGGAAGAGTTAGCTTATGGATGTACAGGGGTTCAAACTGCCATTGAAGCAAATTCCTTAGGGGTAAGTTCTGTCTTTCCTTACGTCCCTTAAACTAGAATCTGCGCACTTTAAAAAGATGGCTTAATGGTCTAAATATTTTCTTTCAGCAAATGCCAGTAATCATTGCAGGAAATGAGCATCAGCAGAAAAAATATTTAGGGAGAATGACAGAGGAACCAATGATGTGTGTAAGTATAACTGCTACACTGTAGAATGTTCCTAAACCATATTAAATATTACTCCTTTTTTTTCTTTTTTTTTTCTTCTTTTTTTCTTGGGGTTTTTTTCTGTTTTTTTTTTCCCAGAAAACACTAACTTAGCCCATTTTGGTTTTTAAATAAACAGTGGCATTTACTGGAAGTCGGGGAATACCTAATGCATCAATAAGCAAATAGAAGATATTGCTTGGAAAATCGTTCCCATCCTAAGTCACTTACCAAAAATTAGTATCTTTTATTTCCCTTTCAAGAGGGGGTGTAGGAGTTCAAGAAAAGTATGAGGTTTGTACAAGGAGAAACTCAACTTGGATGGGAGTTAAACTTTTCTTTGTGATCTTAAACACTATATAAGCAGTACTTGTTACATAGAAAGAAGTAAAGATCCATGTGCACTCCATTAAAATCTGAACAACTAAGCCTCATAAAATGAAGGACACAGTAAAAATGAAATATTACTCGGTGCTCTTATTTTCAGATTTTAAAGATCCTCAGCTTTCGCATCAGAGTTTGTGAAGCCTGAGGAAGTAATGACTTAAGGGTTACAGAATGGTCCTGTTTGATTAAAAGACAATTTTATGTATGATTATGCATTTATAAAGAAAATTAACCGATATATGTTTGGATTCTTGCTCAGACAGCTGTTGTGGGGGTTTTTGGATTTTTTTTTTTTTTTTTTTTTTTAATTTTTTTTTATTTACTGTTTTGAGTTTTACCATGCAGTTCACTTAAACCTTTTACAGATCAGTTTGATGTTCATAGTCTGCAATAATTTGTGGTTGCCTAAAAATAGAACTTTTATTCCTCAAGACTTTGCATTTTACTTTATTTTAGGCTTACTGTGTAACAGAGCCTGGAGCAGGCTCTGATGTGGCTGGTATAAAAACAAAGGCTGAGAAGAAAGGAGATGAATATGTCATTAATGGTCAGAAGATGTGGATCACAAATGGTGGGAAAGCAAACTGGTATGTTAACTGTTAACTCATGTTATGTTTTCAGTTGTTATTTTATATAGTGGCTCCCCCTCACTCCCAAAGTTAAATTCTTTAAAGATCTGAATGAAATTCTTTATGAATCTGAATGGTTTTTGTGTTTCAACACACTACACTTCAATCTCTGACCAGTTTATCAGGATAGGATATAAGAATGCAGTCTCAGGGCTGTGCAAAGCCTAAAAAGGAAAATGAGCAATGACATGACAACTTCTCACTCAAGAAAGCCTCTCGAATCTTGCTGCTATCAAACAAAATTAATTCTGCTTTTTCTTCAGGGCAGGACAGCAACAGTATGATTTAATTTGCAAAGTACTCAAGAGGCTCATTTTACTAGCTACCTTGCTTTGTAGTTGTGGTGGTTGAGATCAGTTGCTTCTGATTCTACTAGAAGCACCTCTCACTTCTAGTGAAGCTAGAAAACACTGTTGGATTGTGGTATTACATTTTATTTTCTGAAGGGAAGACGTTTTCCAGCTGTCAAAAAATCCAAATATTGCTGTGATGTCTATGGACTGTGCTTTATAATATAAACCTCTTTCATCGTGTCTCACATCACACTGATTTGCAACACACAAATTCTTCTTAATTGAAGTGGAAAAACTTTATACAATTTATCCAAATGCTGAATTTTCTAGTTATTTATTTCCTTCTTCAAGGCAGATCCATCAAAGACAAATCTACCAGATATCTTTTGACATTACTGAACACCATAAATGTGATTTATGACTGTTTGATTTATAAGGGTAATACTTATTTACAACTGATACTTAAAAGAATAGAATTAAGATCTTTTAAATCAGGTGATAACGTTTTGCATGCAAGAAAGTATTTCCTAAGCATTAATTTTTATGTATGTGCTGTGAATAGGTTTCCTTTGTGCTATTTGTGAAGCTGGTAGTATCATAAAGATTCAACAACACATGGAAAAGGTGGACAATCTTTGCATAGTGATCTGAAGTAATTGAATCTTTGAAACTTCCTCTTTTGTTCCCTCTCAGTTTATTTTTGGGACAGGCAAGAAAAAAGGGGTTTTAACTTACAGATAGAATTTATTATATGGTAGAAATGCACGTAAAAACATTTAAAATGTTCGCTCAAAAAGTATCTGGTTGTTAAATGTAAGGATAAACTTCATCCCTCTTCTGTTTTTTTTTACACTAGGTATTTTTTGCTAGCTCGTACCAATCCAGATCCAAAGGCTCCTGCAAGCAAAGCCTTTACTGGATTCATTGTGGAAGCAGATAGCCCTGGAATCCAAATTGGAAGAAAGGTGAAGAGTATACCTCTTATTTGACAAGACAGGAATTACTGTTCAGTTCTAAACCAATAATGCAACAAATTACCATTAAAGAAAAAAGGCTGTTGCGCAACTGAACATTTTCATACGCTCATGTACAATGATCTTTTCATTTTCACAATATACAGAAACTATTCATAAGATATACTTAATTATAATGTTATTAATTCAGATAAGAAATTATTCAGAATGGTCTAAAGTAAGATGACTTTGAACAGCTGCAAAAGAATCTTTGAGAACTATTTTATTGACAAGTGCCAATAAATGAGAGTAATATGCCTTGAAAGGATAAGCAGCAAATTGGACAATTTTAACCATAAATACACACACAGCGAGCTTTAATTTTAGCTACTGCTGGTCGAGGAAGAGGCCTTGGAGACACTGGTGCTAGTTCTCTCTTTAGGGGTGGGGGCGGGGGGCGAAGTACTATTTTTAGTAGTAGGCAAAACTGGATGATTAGGAACATTAGGAAAGGAATCCAAAAACTTGAAAAGCTTATTTATTTATTTATTTATTTACTTGTAGTACACCTGTACTGCCTGCATATTAGATTCTTCACTTTTTCCACTCCCATCTCAAAGGATGTAGTTGAACTAGAGAAAGGCAAGACTACTGATTACAGCTACAGAACTGATTTCATATAAGGAGAAAGTAAACTGCCCAGCTTAGACAAATTAAGGGGATGCTGGTCTGCAAGCGCAAAACTAGTATTTGTTGTGTATATGGTAATTTTTAGATGCAGTGTTTTGGGGAACAAAGCATACTTTATGCTTTGAGTAAACTAAACAATGAAAACATATCGTACCTTTGAATAAAACAATTTAGCTACACCTCTGTAAATCTCCCATTTCAGGAAATGAATATGGGTCAACGCTGCTCGGATACAAGAGGTATTGTCTTTGAAGATGTGAGAGTCCCAAAAGAAAATGTATTAATAACTGAGGGAGCTGGCTTTAAAATCGCAATGGGAGCTTTTGATAAGACCAGACCACCTGTAAGTATCAGAAATAACTTATTTAAAAAATATAGCAGGAGTTTCTGATTTTTTATCCTGTGTTGTATTCAATTCAGGTAGCAGCTGGTGCTGTTGGATTAGCAAAAAGAGCACTTGATGAAGCTACTAGGTACGCTTTGGAGAGAAAAACCTTTGGGAAACCAATTGTTGAAGTAAGTGGAGGTGGGGGGGAAGAGAGAGAATATAAATAAAAGCTATGTTTTCACACCAGATGTCCTACTACTGATTTGCCAAGGTTATTCCTTGACTTTTTTAGTTCCTTAATTTTTACATTGTATCTCTGCCATCTTGGAGTTCCAAGTATATAGGTCAGCACCATTTAAGTAAACTTAGCTATGTGGTAACTTCAGGGGTAATTTATCAATGATAATAGTAAAAGCAGAAAGAAAACTCTGCCCCCAAACACAAAACTCAGGTACTATCAGGACATACTTAAGTTTTTCAGTGCTATTAAACAGGGATTTTCAGGAAAGGAAGAAACATCTGAGGTATGTGAAATGAGATGCACAGTACGAATACTAATAGAATACATTGCAAATCACACTGCTTACCAGTTTTAAAGAAATATGAATAAACAGCAAGGTAAATACCAATCTCATAAATAGTAAAGAAGAACTTCATAATTCAGTATTTAATCCCTATGACTAAATGGATTTGAGAACTAAAAACTTAAAAGTCTAATTCAACATACAATTATGAAAGCCTGATCCATATTCTGTAGAACTCCTCTAGTACAATTTACTGAGTTTGTTGAAGAGATCACTTTATTAAGAAGATTATATTTTTCTTGGATGTCATAGAATATTAATCAGGCAATGTTAACCTAGTTTATTTCATCATTCATAGCACCAAGCAGTGTCTTTCTTGCTTGCTGAAATGGCAATGAAAGTGGAACTTGCTAGGATGGCTTACCAGAGAGCTGCATGGGAAGTTGATGCTGGTCGCAGGAACACCTACTATGCTTCCATTGCAAAGGCATTTGCTGGTGACATTGCAAACCAAGTAGCTACAGATGCAGTACAGATTTTTGGAGGAAATGGATTTAATACTGAATATCCTGTAGAAAAACTAATGAGAGATGCTAAAATCTTCCAGGTAAGTAAAAGAGAGAATGTGATCTTTATAGTAATGCATAAATATATAAAATAAACTTACGGCTACTTATTTCAAATCATGATGTACACATACAAAAAAGAATGTTTTTAGAATGAAAGCAATAATCCTTCAATTTAAAGAAAGAGTCACTCAAATCAGGCAACTTCTTGCATATAGAAATCATTGCACTGGACCAACAAGTCAACCCACATAAGAAATTTTTTTTTTCTTTTTTTAATGTGGTAACTCTTTGAAATTCTTGGACTCTTAATTTTGAATCTTTTGAACTCTTAGAAGAAAAAAACATAGAGAAAACTGATGAAAATACTAATGCTTGCTTTGGTATTCTGTAAGTAGAGATGGTTTATGTATAATGTTGTTCTTGAAAACCTTCAGTGGTGGAAATCCTCTGACCATTCATATGTATCTTGGACTGGTGCCTGCCTGTAGTTTAGCTTTCCTCTTAGCCTGAATGCTAAAGTAGCTTCTTCACCTTTTTCCTCATAAGTTGGGGGTGGGTTTTTTGTTTGTTTGGGTTTTTGTTTTTGTTTGGTTTTGTTTCCTTTCTGTTTCCAGCCTCTTCATCATTTGTTGCTGTACTCGAAACCTTCTGTTTGAAACTTTGGTATTATAAGCTGGGTGGAATACTTTGGTTGAGATACCACCAGTATTGAGTGTCATGGAATGATTATCTTGCATGTGTTGTATTAACAGAAGTGTGACACAACCCGGAGTGATTAGCCTTGTTTTTTTAACACAAAAACCGCTCATATTTACTCATGTTTAGCCCATGGTCACCCGTAATCCCCAAGTTTTTTTCCGCAGCATGATTGCCAAGAAATTATTCCATGTCATGTCGTAATTCTTCTATTAGCATATACTATGCTACAGTTCTGTATTCAGCAAGAATATTTTAATTGTGTTCAGCAAAACCAGTAATCTTTATTGACATTATGTGACATTAATAGTGACTAGATAAAATATATCAAAATAGATACCAAGAAATGTCTGCAGACCATGACCTGTAATGTTAGTTGCTATAGCAGCTGTCATTCTTAAGATTCTAGGTGGTTAATATTTCTCTTACAGCTGACTTTAAAATGATAACTATTATACTCACTAGCCAAGAATTTATTTTTCTCTATTTAAGGAAAGACAACCACTATTTTGGAATCTAAAGGTTCTTAGAACTAATTGCACTCCTATGAGTGAGGAAATGAATGATTAATTGAACTTTATTATGATTGGGCTTTTTTCCTGTCAGGTTGCATGCTTTTCTAGAGAAAGGTGGTGTGAGGGTTAGAAGTTTATTTGGAAGCTGAGATTGATTTTACAGGCTCCCAGTTATTTAGATTTTCCATTACACTGATCCATCACAAATGTATGGCTAAGTAGACTTTTTTTTAATTGTTCAAATTAATCAGATTTAGTATTGAATTGTTGGTGTTTTTCTGTTCCATTTCATCCCCAAAAGAGTTCAGGAAAGGCTTTTGTCTTTACAGTTATTTTGTCCATGTCTCTTGATTATACCTTGCACTTCACTGTGCTTTACTGTATTGCTGCCCAGTTCCAGAGGGCATATGCTTTTGGCTGTATGTTTCGTGTACAAAAACTTGGTTTTCCAACTTTTCTTCCATGTATTTGATCTTTTTCAGTATTATACAATTCTAATACTGTGTTTACTGGTAACATTTTTACATGTCCTTACTCTGCTCTAGGTTTGTCTGGCTACAAATCTAGGCTACTCTGGTAGAAACTCTAACTTAGTTTCCCTTCTCAGATTTGGAAAACTTCCCTTCTTTAATTGTCAATGATTCTTGAAACTATTTTGATTGGCTTATAAACCAAAACCTTTCTTGTAATTACTTAAGAAGATTGTGAGTTTTGATGCCTTAACACTTGAGTTCCATGGCTGTCTTCATCAGCAAGTAATTTAGTGCAATAGGAGCAGATGAATAGATTGCAGGAATAGCTGCTGAGGCCCCGACAACTACACTACAAGCAGTTTGGGCAGACTGAGTTCATAGCGAGCCTCTTTGGTCCCTTGGACTGTATGTCCCCACTGTGCATGTAATTGTAAAGATGCTGTTGAAGGCTTGGGCCATTATGTCTTCATTAGAGATTGGTGGGTATTTGGTATATAGAGAAAGCAGAACTTCCATTTCAGTTTGCTCCAGATGGCACCTAGTATTCACAAAACAGCCTGCTCTATGAACTGCATCAACATGGGGTAAGCAGCAGCAGTCAGAGAATTCACTTTGGGAATGAACAATTTCTTCTGAACCAAAAAACTAATGTGAACACAGGTTCTAGTGTTTTTATTTTCAAAAAACTTTGTAAGGTTCTTGGGAAGATTGTTCCTGTAAGTGAATGAGATAGTGAATTTGCATGAATTTGAGCAATTTGCCAAACTAAATTCTGGCAGAATAGGGATCTGAAACACTTGAACCCCTAAACTATGTTGCTTCAAACCCTTGCATTACGCTCCAGTATACTTGTGGAGCATATGACCTCCTTCGGCATTAGAGCTTCATATATGCTTTTTTGTCTATCTTTGACTTTGCTGCCAGCAAACAAATACAACAGAGCGATGATGCAGACTGTGTCTAGAAGAAAATGCAAGAATACATGGTTAAAAAAAACAAAACAAAACAAAAACCCAAACAAAACTATACAGGAGAGAGTACTAGTTAACAAGAAGCAATGGAAATAAATGGATCCAAAAGAACATTTGGTATGACCTTAAAAGGCTAGTCAAAGAAAATACAACACTTGCAGCACAAGTCAGCTCCTTCCTTCATGTATTGTTTTAAAACCTAGATTATGTATTTTCTTCCTCAGATAAGAAATTCTCCTTCTTCACCCACCATGTCTGTTTGTTTGCCTGAGAACCTTACTGAGTTTAGATAAGAGCACCTGAGAGAACAAAACTGTCTCCTAATATGTTGTATGTTATTTATTCCATTTAGCTCGCTGTAGTTACTCTGTCACACTGGACTTTTCTCAGTTTTCTCTGTCTTTACGCACATCCTAATCCACACTGGATTAGTGCCATGAATGTTTAAAAGTGTAGATCTGTTAAAACCTTTTAAAAAATCATCAGCTAACATTATTGCAATTCTTCTTTTCAGATTTATGAGGGAACTGCTCAGATTCAAAGGATGATCATAGCTCGTGAACACGTTGGCAAATTTCAGGCTTAAAGAAATGTATAAAGTGTGTCTGGCACTGCTGTAGTGCTCTGTGTTCTCATGGAAGAGGATTTTAGTGCATTTCTCAATAGAATTAAAAAGCCATGGAGAGAAAAAAAAAACTTTCCTTCAAAATCTTTTTATTCTCTACATTATTAAGCACTGCTTCCGTTCTGCCTATCCAGTCCCTCACTTCATTCCTGACTAACAAAGCTGGTATTTTCTAAACATTCTGATTTCCAAAGTGATTGGTCGTTCAAATACAAAATGGTCAAGAAATGAGAACTTCACAATGCAATGTTTTCTCACTATAGAATTAGATGATCAGAATGTTATTTCTGACAGTCATTGCTGCATTCTAATAAATTTTTTTTTAAGTGTGGTTGGTATTTACTCATTTTACTTGTCATATCACTTAAATTGTATTTTGGGCAAGTTGTCCAGTGTCTGAAATATGCTAGTAGCTGTACCTCAGTTCCTACCATGCTACTCCCCACAGCAGCTGAATAGCCTTTCCAGATCAGTATGAAGGCCTGCACTGTTACTGTCTGCACATGTGTCTGTTCTGAGGATTTAGATACTATCCAATAGTAACAATTTTGGCTTGAGAGAATGTGGCCTTTTGCACTGTTACACTCACTTAAGCAAGTAAATGTTCAACTAGGATGATTCACTTCAAGTGCAAGTGTGTAGCTTTTCCTTAGGAATGACTTCTGAGATGGTGTTTACTTCAAATCCAGTACATTTAAACCTATTATTCCTTTCCATCAGTGTATATACTTAACTGTGTTTGCAGCAGGAACAGCTGAGAAGGAGGAATTGTTATGAGATTTTTTTTTTTTAACCTTGGCTAGACCCTTCTTGACAGTGCTGGCAGTGCAGACATTCCCTGGACTTCTTGAGCAAATTACTTGGCACTGGTGAGGCTGTACCTGCAGTACTGCATCCAGTTCTAGGCTCCCCAGAACAAGATAGATATGGACTTAACTAGAGGGAGCCCAGCACAGGGCCACAAAGATGATTAAGGGACTGGAGCATCTGTCATGCGAGGAGAGGCTGAGACTTTAGCTTGGACAAGAGAAGGCTCAGGTAATCTTACGTACATGCATAAATAGCTGATGGGATGCAATGAAGAGGAGGGAGCCAGCCTCTTCTTGGTAGTCCCCACTGACAGAACAAGAGGCAATGGGCACAAATTAGAGCACATGAAGTTGCACTGGAACACAATAAAACACTTTTTTTATTGTGAGGGATGTTGTACACTGGCAGAGGCTGCAGAGTCTCATCTGTGGAGATACTCAAAACTCAACTGGACACGCTCCTGGACAACCTCTGTTAGCTGACTCTGCTTGGGCCAGGTGGGTTGACCTCCTCTCAGGAGGTCCCTTCGAACCTCAACAATTCTGTAAATTCATTTGCAATTTCTCACCAAAATGTCCTTGCCTTGCTGTGATCTCTTCCATCCACCATCTAAATTTAGTGCTGGATAATACAGTTACTATCACCAGGTATTGTTTTTGCAATGCTTATTTCTTAGGTAGGCCACGTGGGAAATTAGGTCTTTAAAAGTGTTTAATCACTATAAATCACCAGGAAGACCAATAATGCAACATCCTTGGTAAGTATTTGAGATATGTAAAAAACAGACCATGTTTTTGACTGTTCTATGCAAGCTAGCATTAGACGTAGTATTTCTTGTCTAGAATCAAAATGGCATTTCTGCCTGGTATGGTTCTGTGGAGGATGTGTGCCAGCATCAAGTGTTGGTAATCAACAGGATAATCATCCTAGACAGTTTTAATTAGGAAGCGAAGTGGGGGTTTTGGGCAAAAGGATGGTTACCCTTACAAGCTCTGAGACTGAATTCTTGGACTTGCTCTTCCATAGCCCTGAGGTAAGGGAAGGAAGCTGAAGCATTGCTAAACGTTGTCCTGTTGGCCGTGAGGCAGGAAAGCGCACGCTCGGAGTTGGCGTGCTTCGAAGTCGCTGCCTCCCCTGTTTCAAGACAACCTGTAGCTGTGGCGGGGCTCCTGCTCGCACAAGGCTGGCGAGCGGCCCCTCCCGCCGGCCCGCTGCGGGCTCCCGGGCGCCGCGGCCTGGGGGGCGCCCGCCGCCCGCCCGCTCCCAGCCTCGGGAGAGGCGCAAGGACGGAACGACCCGCCCCAGGGGGGCCGCGGCTCCTCGGCGCCTGCCCCGCTGC
>NW_010972583.1:40480-92781 GCF_000737465.1 Haliaeetus leucocephalus | reverse complement strand
GGGAGCCGGCGGTAGCCGCTCCGGGCGGCCGAGACTCCTCATGCGCGGCGGTACCGCCGGCACGCTCGCGGGGCGGGGCGGCAGACGCCAGCCGGCGGCGCGCGGGCAGCTATAGCGAGGCCCTGCCGGGCACCGCCTCTTGCTCCGCCCCGCAGGAGGACGCCCCGCCCCTTCCGGTGCAGGCGGCGAAGATGGTGGGTCTGGCTCGCTGCGCCGCGGAGAGGGCCTGGCCCGGCGGGTCGGCAGAGCCCGCGTCTCCGCCTTCGGGGCGGCGTGCAGGTTTTCATCCCGCGCAGCGGGCCGGGAGGCTGGCCTGGGCTAGTGGCTGTGGCGGCCCCAGTGGTGACGCTGCCGGCGCTCGCCACTCGGGTCCTGGCGGGGACCCGGGAGCCCGCCTGCCGCCTGGGCCGGGCCTGGCGATGGCGACGGCGGGACGGCGAGCGCCCGGCGTGGTGGCGATGGGCGGCAGCCCCGCTTTGTGGGGCGCGGGGGTTCGCCTGCGGCCGGGGCCGTGGCGGCGAGGGGCGCGGCGTCCTCGGCGCGCGCGGTGCAGGGCTCCTGCCTCCGGTTGTTCGGTTGACGGCTGGCGAAGGGCTGCTCTGTCTCAGCTTTATTTAGCGAAAGGTTTCACTCGCAGCCTGTCCCTGGGAAGAATTGAGCCAGGCCGCGAAGTGGCGATGTGAGGTGCGCCGTCAGCCCCGTGCTCAAAGCAGACAAAGAGGTGTCTGTTTCCAAACAGTTCCTACTGCTAGTGGTGGTGACTAAATGATACCTCGGTACTAAAACCTCTTGAGCTGGTAATGCAACTGACGTTTTGTTGGTACTTTTTACAGGGGACACCGCAAAAGGATGTTATAATAAAACCCGATGCCCCAAGCATGTTGCTTTCGGAGAAGCATGCGGACTATATAGCTTCGTATGGGACAAAGAAAGATGATTATGTATGTATGATTTGTTTCAGTACAGCTCGGAGTTGAGGGTTAGGTGCATGCTCCCAAGCTAATTGTTTCTGGCCCTGCAGCTCAGCGTGTAAAAGAGGTCTGTGATGAGCCTTGGCATGTATTGCCTGAGTATAAATTTGAAGATAATCAGTTTAGCTCTAGAATCACTCTGAGGCCTGAGGAATTAACTACTCGTTGCTTCTTCATCCACTAGAATGCGCAAGGAGTATAGCTGCGTTTACATGTTGCCCCTTTGATGGGACAACATACGGAATCTCACACCAGCACTTCTTTGTGCTTTCTAGGTTTGATGAACACTTTAACTAGCATCAGTTTTATAGTCACAGGTCATCAGATGTAGCCTACAACAGTAGGATTCCAGTTCCAGCAGGTGAAAAAATGTCAATAACTGCTTATGCCTGAAGAAAAGTTGCAGTTACTTTTACTGTCCACAGAAGAACTCTAGGCACTGTTGCTTGTGATTGTTGTTCTTGTGCTTAGAAAGTACTGCATGTAGAAAATAATGTTTATGGGTAGTGTAGGTGATGTAACCAATGTAAGAGAATTCAATATGAAATTTCACTTCTTAGTGCAGCTTTAGATTGTGGCAGTTTTGGCCCTTGGAAGTAAGTTTCATTAAATGTTAGACTTGTTATTTTTGAGACTAGTTGGGGTGGTAATTGGAGTGGTGGTTTGGATGCCAGGATGATAACTGATAATCTGAATTGGTGCCTAACTACTTGTATGTGTTTAATTTGACATGGAGCTTGATGCTTTGAACTAGAAGATAGAGGGGAGGAAGGGAATGTAGTATGTGTAGACATATACACGTGTATGTGCCTGTATGTATGCGTGTATATACATACATGCATGGTGTACAGAGTATTTGAGTGGCTGATACATAGCAAGTTGTTAGTGGGATGGAAGATGGTTGACATGTTACAAACTTTAAGTGTTAACTAATGTATTTTCATTGCTCTATATTGATGATGTGCTTATCTGATTAAGAACTAAAATAATGCACTACTTAGGAATACTGTATGTCGGAGTATTTGAGGATGAGTGGTGTTTACTGGGGGCTGACAGCAATGGATCTCATGGGGCAGCTGCACCGAATGAACAAAGAAGAAATTCTGGCATTCATCAAATCATGTCAACATGAATGTGGTGGAATAAGTGCCAGCATAGGTCATGATCCTCATCTTCTCTATACCCTCAGTGCTGTCCAGGTAAATGTAACAGGGTAATTTTAGAAACATTTGTAATTAATGATTTTGATGATTGCAGATTTACGAGCCAGGTACTGTTGGATCCTGATAGCAAAAACTATTTCAGTACCTTATTAAAAAAATAAAATCTAATGGACAAAACTTTAGGATTTAGCTGTAGCGTTTCCTAAAAAATTGTCAGATTTGGGAACGTGCTTTTAATGATGATTTAATGATGACTGCATTCTTGATACGTTTTGTAACAGTCTTGAAATACTTTTCAGCTACAGGTTTTACTGGAATTTTTTGTAGATAATTTTGGATTTTTATAAATTCTTAGTGTACATTGAGGCGAAAGATACGTATGACCAGAATAAGAGTAAAGTTTTGGATTTTATTTTTTAATGTATATATTACAATTGCTATATATTATAATGTTTATATAAATGTATAATTATGTGTAGTGTGTTTACACTTTAGTACTGTACAAAAGAAACATTGTAGTACTTGGTTCTTGTGTTCCTCAAATCTGCTTTTTTTGTGTATAACTTAAAAATGATACTAGTCTGTTAAGCATTTTATTTATTTATTTGGTGTGTACTCTTCCCCTGAGAAAAAGTAATTCTCAATCTTATTTTTTCACCATAACTATCTCCATTATAGATTTAATTTCTCACTATGTCTTGTGTCTTTTTTTTCCTTTTTTTTTTTTTCCCCCCACTCCCTCTCATGTAAACTATCGTGGAAAAAAAAATACCGAAAAGGCTCAAATGCTTCTGAACAATTGCTTGATTGCTTGCATAATGTATCTCTAGTCTAATCTTATGGAAGAAATATTTAAATGGTGTTACAAATAAATAAGATAGCATTCTGTTTTAGGAAGAAAGTGTGTTGGATTTAAGGTGTTGGATTTGAAACCCTTAGGTAGGACAGGAGAACGCTGTTTTGTTGGGTCGGTGATGAATGTTGGCACGTATTATCTGCTCTAAAGTTGATATTTATCACCACTTTAGCTCTAGAATTACTCTGAGAACCAGGAAACTAAAGTTTCTTTAGGCTATGGTGTTTGAGCTTTTCCAAACTGTCCAGTGGAACTCCTTTCACAAGTTCTAATCCAGTGTAAGGAGAAAGGGGTACAATTAAAGGTTGTTTACTTTTACATATGAGAAATATTAATTCTTAAATAAATACTTGAGGTATTTTCATGTTAACTGAATGCAGCTCTAGATGTGCGAAGCTGAAAAGTTTTAGCAAATGCTGATGTAAAATATTCGTGGTAAACTTAACCAGCATGTCTTAATGAGCATGCATATTCTTAGTGAACAAACACCGTTTAGTCCTGTCTACATATTCAGAATGCATAAAGGGTCATATCACATCTTCCTTTGATCACAATTAATAGTAATTTGTTCAGATTTACTTTTTAAGGAGCATGCTATGATTATATATTTTCTGTTGGAGTTGTACGTTCTTTTTTGCATTTCTGTAAGACTTAAATTTTATCTAACAAGTGAAAGATTCCAGCTAACTCTAGGTGTTCAAAGTCATAGTTGTTGGTATTTTTTCAGGATTGGCACTATACTATTGCTTGGTTTCAACTGCTCTTTCTATAATGCTACTTATAATAAATTCTTAATTACTCTCTTTACAGATTATGCAAGTTATGAGTAAAAACACGAAGCCAACTGGGGCTTGGAAACAGTACTGTTGTTTTTACATGACATTGTGTCATATGGGTTTATTGGTTCAAATCAGTGCTCGCTTGGAAAACTTTGTATTCCCTACTATGACCTTTATTTTTCTTCCAGAATATATTAACTGTATAGTTTGTGTCTAATGATATTGTTCATACTTTTTCTTAATTTATTGCAATTTGGTTCTTTTAATTATATTTAAAAATGGAATGTAAATAAAAATCTTGTAATTCGAAACTAATCATTGCTGACAGGCTTGGACTGTTAAGTGGTATTAGTAACTACCTGCTTAACTTATACTTGCACATATCCCAGTAGCAGCAGTGCACAAACTACAAATTTGTAAGTCTGGGATGTCATTATCCCATTACAAAATTAACCGTATTCAAATCTCTGTTCTACATAATACTAACATAGAAACAAATAAACCTGATCATGCTTTTGAAAGGAGAGCTGGAAGTTGGAAAGTAACAAAGCGTGAAAGAGTTCAACTTGAATTGCCTATATTTTCATTTGAGAATTTCTTTAAGTTTTTAGACAGATAGATGAACTCCAGTGAATGAAATTTTGTTTTGATAAGTCTTACCAAACAGTATTCACAGTCAATTAAAAGAAGTTTTTATAAATCCAAGATTTCTTTTTTTTAAAGAAATAAATTTTTAAAATTTTTGCACCTCTCTGATTGTTACTGTGTCTTTTTTTTCCAGATTCTTATCTTATATGATAGTCTTCATGTTGTTGATGTAAATAAAATTGTTGAATATATACAGAACTTGCAAAAAGAAGATGGATCATTTGCTGGAGACAAATGGGGTAATTTTTAGATCTTTAAAATTTAGTGACTAGGTTGACATGTGTAAGTCTGTGAACTTAAGTTTCCTTGAATGGTCTTTTTGCTTATGTATTGTATGTGAACACTTTTATTTTCTGAGTTATGAAAAAGGAGGTTTTTTGAAGGAAAGAGTTGTGTTTCATTCCTTTCATAAATATTCTAAACTTCAGTTCCATTCTTGTGTTAAAAATAAATTGCTCAGCTTTTAAAGAAGAAAACTTTCGGGCGTTTGTAACTTGGCAGTACTTTGATATACTAGATATGCTATTCCATAAGGAATGTTTTATCCTTGCTATTTAATGGCAGTTAGTTACGATCTTTATCCATGTTGGCTGTGGAAGGATCTTTCACTATATGGGAGTGAGAAAAACTGGTTTTGTACTCATGAACATTTGTTAATACCAATTTTGTTTCTGCACATAAATTATTTATGAACAAAGATGGTATTTTTAAGGTGTAGCATAAATATTTAGTCACTCTAAAAATACTTATCCCCATGGAACACTTAAATTTTAATAAAATGTATTGTATATCACTCATGTTGTTGTTCTGGTAAAATCAGCAATCAAGATCATGGCAGTGTGTATATGCTACTGTAAATGTAGCTGCTATGCTGTGTGTTAAAATGGTTCATAGTTTGCTGCATCCTTTTTGTTAAAGTATTGAAACAAATGTACTGAATGCACAATGGATTTACATTATTTCTGAAAGGCAGTTGGAGTGCAACTGAAGGAGTGTGATACCTGATGTAGTACAGAACAGCACCTTTGTTTTATATGTTTCAGCTTGTGGATTTTTTAAGAAGAAAAGTCTTGTGTCAGTTTGACCAAAAAATTGAATGCTTGTGGCTGGGTTCAATTTTAAAATTTGACTTCAAGTATTAATTGCTCACAGTTTGTGCTAGGAGAGTTGCATTGGTATGGATTATATTGGTATACTGAGCAATCATTCTGCTATAGGTGTAGCATTTTTGGTTTAACTTCCAGCTATACATATGCAAAAGAAAACTTGCAACTTTCATCAGTCTTATGGCTTCTGACCAGATTTAAGGCAGATCAAGAGTTGTGTCTTGAGTATTTTTGAGTCCACTGCTTTGCAATTATCTAGTAGAGCACTACAGATAAACTCTAAAATTATAGTTATTTGTAAATTACCACCAGTTGAATTGATTTGGATATATATCTGACTATACACCACCTCAAAATGAGTTGTTCGCTTTTATGTGCAGTAAACATACAGATCTCTTGAGTTGTAATGTACACTTTCTGAATTACTGAGGAAATAATTCATGGGCTGGAAAAGGAAACAGTATGGGGGCAGGTTTTGGCTGAGTTTTGTTGTTCAGTGTAAAACCTAGTATTTTAACATTTTCTGCCATATTTTCAGTGGTGATTTAAATGTATTTTTTGTTGTTGTTAATAAAAATACTCTTACTTCATTCCCTGTCCCCCCATGTTCTAGGAGAAATAGATACAAGGTTCTCCTTCTGTGCTGTGGCAACTCTTGCACTTCTGGTAAGTCCTAAATCATTACTTGCACAAGTACAGAATCTTCTCTTTGGTACTGCTGAAGTTTCTGTAGTTAATAAGCTTGGTAGAACGTAAAGCGCATTAGTTGCTTTTCTGACTTGCAGGGAAAGCTGGATGCTATTGATGTGGGGAAAGCAGTAGAATTCGTTTTGTCCTGTATGAACTTTGATGGAGGATTTGGTTGTAGACCAGGTTCCGAATCACATGCAGGACAGGTGAGTTTTTCTTCATATGGAAATGTTTCAAGTTAGCAAGCATCGCATACTGCCTATAAATGTTTCTTTACAACATCTATCAGTGATATCAATTGATACACCTTTCTTGTTTCCCAAATGCCTGATTCTAATACCTTAGTTAAAATAAATGAACAAATATATAGATAAATCTGAGAAGACGAGTAGAGACTTGAGAGGTTATAGTCTGGGCAAAAAAAAAAAAAAAATCATAAGGGAACTTAGGACTGTGTTTCAATCTTCACATAGTGATGTTGGAATAGTTAGCACAAGGATTTTTAGAGAATGGGAAATGGGTATTAATGGAGACATTGGACAAGATCTATCACTGTGTCTGCCACAAATCATAATGAAACATAAAGGCCAGTTGTATAATATGTTTGATATTTATCAACTGATGAACTCAAAAATGAGACGTGAACTTTCTCAAGGGGAGGCTTGCTTAATTTTTTGAGGTAAGTCACTTTTAAGATGATGGCTAACTCGGGCATGGGAACATTTTTCATGTTTTGTTACAGGCACTGAAGAGTTTTGCTAGTGACAGTGAGTTCTGAAAAATGCTCAGTAAAATCTAGCTGAGAAGAGAATGCAGTAGTATAACTGGAACAAATTAAGGGATCTCTCAAGGAAGAGAATCTCAATGGCTCTTTCCGGCAGAAAATTTACATTAAAAACTACCTTTCCTATCATTTTTTTTTGTCATGGAAGGGATTATTGCACTTAAGCTGAATTTATGAATAGAAATCAACTTTTAATAAAATATTTTAATGCTGTTGCAATCACCCGTTTTTATATTGTGTGATTATGGTGAGCAATGCCATATCCAGGAGTCACCTCAGCACATAAAAATACTAGAGGTATTTTGTTGAGAAGTGTTGGGTTTCCCCGCCCTTCTTTTTTTTAAATGGGGGGGGGGGGGAACTTTAGCCTGGTACATGTACCTTATCTTATGAATTTTATCTACAGTAGCATTGCCCATATGGTCTAAACAGCTGGACCATGTTCTGCTGTTCAAGGAAGTCAGATTAAGTAGCTGAACCCACTCTGCAGCTGGCATTTCCTTGCGAGTATTAGATTTGTTGTGCATATTCACATACTCATTAAAATGCTGTAAAGGGCAGCTCCTTTGCCTGCACAGTAGTTCAAAAGTTTTCTGGGAATATCACATTTATTTTGCAGTATTCTTGGATGGGCATATCCCTGTTGATGTGTGCTTTTGTTGGGTTGGTTTTTGTTGTCTTTTTGTGCCTGTGTTCTATTGGGAAAAGGCAGTTATGAGCAGGCTTCAGTTGACATTGTGGTTTCTTGCAGTTTGTGCTTGGCTGCTTTCTTAGTGACTGCATGAAATGTGACCAGAGTATGCTGTTGCACTGTAAATGTTGTTTCCCAGGAAAAAATAAACAGGGATTAGTCAATGGACATACACTACATGACGCATTGAAAGTAAGCCTGACATGACTAGATGTACATGGGATTGACAGGATGGTTAATGATCAGGGTTAACCCGTTTCTGCTAGAGAATTCATTTAGTCTTTAGTTTGCTCTCCACAAGCCTTAGGGTAAGAGGCACATACAGGAACAAACCATAGGCTGGATGCAAAATTTTTGTAAAGGCCATATCCAACCTGCAGGAATCAGTTTGTGTACTCTGGCTTGAGAGTCTGTGTTTTTAAAACAAAACTGTATGGCTCTGATCTTTTAGCACTAAACCTTGCGTTAGTGTCTTATATTAGTAAAATCTTACTGTTCTATAATTACATTGTGTAACTGGTACTTTTATACAAAAGCAACTGTAACAGTAACATACTTTTCTAGTAGAAAAGTAAAACTCGTTGAAACTAAAAGTTGAAATGTGTGCTTATTTTGCATTGTGTTTGCATGACTGTATTCCTGCTTTGAGATTTTCCTGCATTTAGTCTGCTAAACTATGCTTAGTTTTTAAATACACAAAAAATTTATGTCTGTAATTTTAGATCTATTGTTGCACAGGATTTCTGGCTATAACAGACCAGTTGCATCAAATAAATGTTGACTTGCTGGGTTGGTGGCTTTGTGAACGTCAGCTACCTTCTGGAGGTCTCAACGGACGACCAGAGAAGGTATTAGGTGGCTTCTTTTGCTTTTCAAACATCAATAGAGATTATTTTTTCTAAAGCTGAAGTACTTCTGGAAAATGTCATGACTTCTATGAAATCTTTAGTAAACTTTTCAAAGAAGTCAGGCCTTCATTTTGATTCTTCATTTTGTCACTAGCAGTTGTCATGCAGTCCTTATCTATGCTTCGTTTCAGTCTGCAGTTTTAGGAAAGTAAACATACTGAAGTATGTCTTGCTGACCACTTGAACTAGTATACTGTTAAATAAGGGCTTGAATATTTTCTGACATTGGGAATGAGCTCTTCTGTAGGATTTGTACAAAAATTACTGTTTTACTGGATGTAAATCCTGGGTGTAATAGTATTTCACATCACACTAGGAAATTGTGTAACCTAGAATAATCTCCACTGGCAAATAGATAATGAAGGAACAGATTTTTTTCAAAAAAAATGAAACTAGTTGATACGAAGTTCTTTGTACTTACTCCTGAAAAAGGTGCTGTGTTTTTTTAGCCACTCTCACAGAAGGTGAATGCTGTTTCAAAAATCAGATTCTTGTGGTTTTGTTTCTTGAAGAAGGGGAGAGGTTTGAAAAGAGACTTTCCCTTCCTGAAGAAGGGAAGTAATCTGAAAAGAGACTGCACCCAGGAACATTATTCTCTCTTACCCCAAAGAAACTCTTTAACTGTTGTTCCTCTGCAAGAGTATTATGGCAGAACACCTAGTAATTTGCAGAATCACCAATAAAATTGGCAACATCAAGTTTAAACCAAAATCAAATAATAATCTGTTTCTCTGCTTGCCAGTTACCTGATGTATGTTATTCATGGTGGGTGCTAGCATCTTTGAAGATGATTGGTAGGTTACATTGGATTGACAGAGAGAAACTGCGCTGCTTTATTTTGGCTTGCCAGGATGAGGAGACTGGAGGATTTGCTGACAGACCAGGAGATATGGTAAATAATCCTTTACTAAATAAAATATACTTAACTGAAAATGGCAACTGAAAATTGCAACTGAAAATGTAAGTTTTCTTGTTTGAGTGTAACTCAACTCGTGATCCAGGTGTGTTTTGCAGAGCCTGTGTTCTACTTTGAAGGAAAGAATAGGGTGGAGTTGCTTTCGAAGGCTTACTTGGGGAGCACATGTTTTATATTGCACTTGTACTAGAGTATCCCCCACTGAAGTCAGTTGCCATTTCTTACAAGTTGTGGTTTGGTTCCCATTACACATACCACACAAATTGTTTCTCACACGACCACTTGGAAGATCTCTGTAAAAATCCTGTGTTTGGTGATGGTTTTTGGGGGATGTGTCGGGTTTTGGGGGGCTTGTTTTGTTTTGTAAAATGATATGCAAGCTAGAGTCCAGTGCAGGTTAAGTAGTCTTCAGTTGTCTTGGTGGTTTTGCCTGATCTAGATGAGTTGTAAGTTTTTAACAAGAATCCTTATATGCTAACTTTTGTTCTGTGCCAGCCCAGCCACTGAATGAATCCTCTCACTGGCATTTGTCTAGATGAGGGAGGAAGAAGCTTTTTTGATAACTTTATGAAGAGGCTGGTGGTATGGATTTTCTGCTTGGTTGAGAGAGCAGTTACGGTTTGGCTGGTCTGTTCTCTGGTTTCAAGCGGAAATAATTGAGATTGTCCAGGCAAAATGACATATGAAGTTTGTATCTTTCAAGGGTGCTGGACAGATAAAACTAAAAGTATTATGAGACCTCAGTGTAATTCCTATAGAACACTTGGCTGCTTATTTTTCAACAGTCAGAGGGAAGTCTTAGCTGTTTTTACTGTAGCTGACCGTGTCTTCTTTCTCCACAAATGCATTAAAAACTGAAGTAGCTTTCCATTTCTTTGCAAGCCGATACGTTATTCCCACTTGAGGGAGGGGGGGAAATCTCTTTATTCTGGTCTGTCATTTGGAAACTGTTGTGGTGCTGTTAAAATGAGAAGGTTTTTGTATTTCTAAGGAGGTCACAGAAAGACTTTTTCCCCTTTCCAGAATTCTCCAAGAAAAACCTAACACTTAAAGTCTTAATGCTTTTCTGGCTTTGAGATTAAAATTGAGCTATTGAACTATTTTTGTCTTGCTAGGAGAGCAACTTTGCAGAGCCTTTTCTCTATATCTAATGCAGGCACCCTTGGAAGAGTTTTTGCCTATTATGTTAGCAGTTATTTCATATTATTTTTACCTGCCATCCATTGCTGAAGTGGGCACTGCCATAGAAACGTTGACCTCCACAGGTTTTTGCTTTGTTCTTGTAGAAACTCATTCCTAACAGACCCTGTTGTTTTGGGTTTTTTTTTCTTTTTTTGGGGGGGCAGAGAGGGTTGTGGTGTTTCATTTGTTTGTTTGGGTTTTTTTGCTTTTGGTTTTTTTTGTGGGCTTGGGAGGGGTTTTTTGGTTTGGTGGTTTTGTTTGTTTTTTGCTTTTGGGGTCAGTGCGTGTTTCTCTCTTTTTTTTTTTTTTTTTTAAATCTGGATTCTAGTCTTTGGATTTGACATTGTGATTGTATTTCAGGTTTTGAACACTTGACAATAAGACAGCTCTGTCATCCTTTTTTAAGTTCCAAGCAGCTAGTTCTCAAGAACTTAGTAGCTGTGCTTATTAGCTCTTAGTTGTAGTTCAGCAGGTTTTTCCTTTTTTATTTGCTTTAAAGAAAATTGCAGAAGGGAGCAGACAACATAGCAGGAGATACATCTTCTAGGAATCTGGGTTTCCCTGAACATACGTACTGTTCATCAAGAGGTTGAATCTGTAATTTCATTTGCACACTTCCCATTGGGGACCATCTCCCCTTCTGGGCCTGTCTATTTGTACAAGGAAATTCTGTCTTGCCATTCCTGAAGTGTACTGTTTATTATTATTATTTTGCTCTGTACTTGTTTATTTTACCTCTCCTCTAATGACCACACACTCATTCTGGGAAGGAGCAAGTAAACATACGTCTGAGCTTTGACCACACCTGTAATGTGGCTGCCAAACCATTGAGGAGCAAGACTTGCTATGGTAGTGCAGTTTGAACCTTCTAGGCTGTGATCAATGGTTGGAGATCCTGTATATGGCTATAACATGGTAATTCAGCTTAGTTTACTGCAGTATGGAACCCTTGTGATAAGATCCAGAAGTTCCACTAATGCAAACAGGATAGACGTTGCACCAGACAGCACAGGTACTTTTGAATAGGATTTTGTAGAATGGCAAATTAACTCCACTGACAGGATGCTTATGTTATGAGACTTCATAGTCTATTGCAGTTATGTGGCGATACATGGTTTTAGGAAAGGTTTGTATAGTGAAGGAATACTTGGATACCAAATAACTGCTCCTGTCTCTTCTGGGTTTTTTCTTCCTTGTATTTTTTCCTTTCAGTTTTCTTAGCACAGTAGGTTGCTACTCCTCTCTCAAGATTTTACAGCACTGTATTCAGAGACAATTAAAGAGCATTATAATGTTGCTGAAGAGCAAATGGGGAATTTATGGAAGTGGTACTTGTAGATGATCAAATGTACTTTCAAAATTTTTATTATCTTTGCTTCTGCTACCCTATGACATTGCGTGCTAATGGAGACACGTGAGTGCTTCCTGCCAAATTCAGAGTTGAAAATCACCTTAGCAGCAGACAACTGACAATGATCTCTGAGTAAATCATAGTATTGTAAACGCATGGTGTGGAAATCGTCTTGCCTGTCAACTCATGTCAGCACAAATGAAAGTTTGTTCAGTTGCATTGTCTTCTCCAGCCATGGAGATTTGCAGTTCTCTTGCTAGCAAACAAAAGCCTCATTCCATACAAATGAAAAGCTGATTGACTTTTGGAAATGGACACAAACTTTCTTTCTTCTCCCAGGTGGATCCGTTTCACACTTTATTTGGAATTGCTGGATTATCTTTATTAGGAGAAGAACAAATTAAGGCCGTCAATCCCGTCTTCTGTATGCCAGAAGATGTCCTTCGAAGAATAAACGTACAGCCTGAGCTTGTGAGCTAAGACTTGTAGAGACAAAAGGTTGATATACCCAGTTGCTTTGGTTTTACTGATTTAAGTAATCTCATCTCTGAAACTCTTAGCATATTCTTTGAGATGTGTTTACATTACAAAAGTAAAGCAATAGCTTTACCGTGGGCTTTGTCACTTTGTAAACTGTATCAGAACAGGCTTGCTCTAATAATCTGAGTGTAACATGTTCTTTGGTTGTATATAAGAGATATAGAAACATTTCTAATCTGTATCTAAATATATGGGCCTTTGCATTTTTTTAAATAATCAAGTCAAAGCAATAGTGTGAATGCTTAATTTTGTATTCCTGTGATATCAATCATGCTAGCATCTGTCTTTACACAAGCGTGTTTTGATGGTGGATCACACAAAGCACTTTAAAAGAATATGAAAAAAAAAAACCCCAAACAAAAACCCTACTTAAGCCATGCACTTAATGCCACACACTTGTATATTTAATTCTTCCTGTTTATGTTTGCCATCACTTTTATGTATTGAGAAATGAGCTTTTTCTTCTGATAGTAATTGATACCAGTGAAAAAAAAAATTATGGTCCCATTAAGTATGTAAATGTCTTCATTTATGGATGAGTCCCTTAGGCAAAATTTTGCTGATATTTGAAATAGAGCATATCTTGAGTATGTATAGTGACACTTGCTAACATTAAGCATTCTAGAGAAGGTCTCTATAGGACAGTAACTTGTAACTGAATATGAAGTTGATCCTAAATTTGTTGCTGGGTTGAAATCCTGCTTTCGTAGCTTTTAAGACAATAATTGCCAACACTTGATTATGGTGTAATTGAGAATAAAACTAGCCATGGAAAATACTTGTTCTCTGAAGGATGAAGTCCTCTTTGTCTTCACAGAAGCCCTAAAATTGCCTCTTAATTTACATTCCACACACCCTGGCTAAGACTGAATGGTATTTCAGTTGAAATACACAGTAAAAGGTAATCGTGAAGAGGAGGAAATCTTTGACTGTACTTATGCTTGAGGAAGGTCTAAAGTTGTTTCAAACAGTTTTAAAAGCTAGCTGGTTAGTTTTACCCAGCCTATTCGTGTTAGTAGGGTGTAAGCTAGAACTGGACAAAGTAACTTTTTGGTAGACCTTTACTTGTAGAGAATTTCAAAGTGAGAATGTGTCTTTTGAATGCTCAAGTATTGCTAATGAATTTTTTAAGCCTTCCCTACAGGCTTTCAGATAAGGTAAAAACCTTATTCTCTTTAGCTGTCCACTTGCCTGATGAATTCTTTGGTCAAAGCCTGGAATTAATTTTTTTCAAGGTTTGGAAAAAAGTTACAGTAGGCTTTGTGTTGAGTGTGAGGGAATGAGAGCACTGATCAGGTTTTATCTAACTGTAAAGTTTAACAGAAATTTAAAAATAAGTTTTTCTCATTCCAGGTTACCTTTGCAAGTGCCACTTCTTTTCATCTAAGGAAACACTGTTCAGTACATAGGAATTTGCTGTTTTTTCCATGTTGTGTAGACAAAATAGAATCCTCTTCAGAATTTCTAGTCTAGTATAGACTGAGACACCCTGGGAATTAATATGTGGGTGATACTGCATGACAGTGTAGAACATTTCACTGTAGGTTGAAATCCTATTAATATTATTGGAGTTTTTCTCTGAAGAAGGTCTGATCAACTTCATTTGCTAAGTCAGCTGTGATTTGTAAAGGTCTTATAAGATTATAGGTTAAAAAAGGGGTGAGTATGTGCACAAACTAAAAACTTCTTAAGAATATTCTTCCATTCTTTGCATCAGCTTTTTAAAATACTGTATTTGTAGAAAGAGTCATCACAATTTTTCTTACACAAACAAAATCACCATTTTTGTTAAATGTACTGTGAAAAAAAAACTAGTTGCTCAGTGTGTCTATGTTAAGACTTAGTCATTTTGGTGCAGAATACATTGTTACCATCTACCTCTATTTTGTTAGAAGTACTGATAAGAATTTTTTTCTTAGCTTATGTAGTTAGAAACTTTGCAGTAATTAATCTGCTGTTCTCAGTTGTCAGTTACAGGTCCTTTATTAAAGGCTTTCAGAAATTTGTACTTTCATAATTTTTTTTTTTCCATGGAAATCTTTATATGGTAAAATCCTGACATTATCTTAGTACTTGATCTTAAGTACTGTTGTGTAGCCAGTGTTCCCAGCAATAAATTTTGCAAGAAGCTGTCTGAGAATTTGCGAAAGAATAATGAATAATTCAGGTACATAAAGTTGTGTGTCTGTAGGTATGTTTATTAAAAGAAAATCTGTGTGTGTGTGTGTGTGAAATCAACAGCCATTCTATCACCTTCTAAGAACACGGTCAAGTCCAGAGGTATGGGCTTTATTCCAAAGATGCTGCCTTTCAGTTTTGTTGAGACAGCCTGGTAGGCGAATGCAGCCTTTTGAACTGTGACCATAAGAAAGGAAGGTGGACATTCCTTTTGTTTCTGCTTTTCTTGCCATACACTTAAATTTGTGTCAGAAGAGGAGAGAAGGCCTAACATCAGCTTCAGGAGTCTGAATGCATATGGAAAGCTCAGTGTAGGACTTGAAATTCAGGACAATGGCAGTAACTGGAATTGGTACCTGCTGTCTTCCATCTTTTGCTCTGCAGTGAGACTGAAGTTTCTGATGCTCGAATTTTTAAAGCTGTCTGATGGTGCTCAGTGCTGAGAGCACGTGCCTGTTCTGAGCTAGGAGGCTGGGGGCAATGCCTTTCGGGTGTCAGCTGACAAGCTGCAACTGTTAGAATTTCTCTTGTGAAGCTGAATAGCCATCAAAACTACAACTGTCCTCACAGAGTTGCTGACTTTGGTTTGGAGTGGTTTTTTTAATGCAGAGGTATTAAATTCCAGAGTCAAAATGTTGTCTAGTCAAAATGTTAATTGAAACAGTTTTAGTGGTGTATATTACATGCTAGTATACAAAGCAGCAGTACAGTGTTCTAAAACATGCATAGAAGGACATATATTGAAGACAGCTCTAGATGTAAACAAGCTTTATGGTTTTTATTGGGATCTTTTGGTATCTAAACTCTGGAGCAGGGGGAAAAACCTCTCTGAAGCTCCTGCTGAAACAGGAACATCCTGTTGAAGAATGAATGTGGGACAAAATAAGTTTGAATGCTTTAGTCCTGTTTTAAAGAGCATAGCAGACCCTTTCTTTGCGTTCCGGCATCGCCCTTCTATTGTCCGTCATTGCACATTTATAATGGAACGTGTTGCATGCCCAGCAACTCTCTTTACTGTTGTATCATGTACAGCTGTCCCAGTAACTGCCGCTTTCCAATTTGTTTTCCTTGACCGCAGAACCCCATCTCGGCACGGGGGAAGCGGAGATGCGGCCCTATGCCACCGGCCCGGCGGCGGGCGGGAATGAGCGGAGCGCCAGCCGCTTCCCCCTCCGCCTCGGGAGGCGGCCGCTCGGTCGCGGTGTGGGTGGGAGGCTTGTGCGCATGCGCGGGAGGGCCGCGTTTCCCGCCATTTTGAGAGGAGGCGGTGCTGGCGGTTGTGGGTGCGCCTCAGGCGGTGCCCGCGGTGAGGGGGGCGGCGATGCTGAAGCAGGGCAGCATGGTGGACCCCTGCGGGCGGGCCGCCGCCTCAGAGTCCTGTACGGGCCGCGGCTCTTCCACGTCGGGGTTGGGCGGGCGAGCGGAGCAGGCACCCCGCTATACCTTTGGGCTGCTGCAGACGCCGCGCAGCACGGCGGACAGCACCGGCGACTTTTCCAGCGGCGGGGTGAGGCCGGGTAGCTCGAGCGGGGAAGGCCTCGCTCCCAGCCGGGCTGCCAAGGGTAGCAGGGTGAAGCCGTCGGTTCCCGGAAGAGGAGGTGGGGTGCGACATTGCCATCTCTGCCCGGTTTATCCCTTTCTTTTATCCTGCTGCCCTCTTTGCTTGGGTCGGGCTTCGAAAGAGCTGTTACAAGTGGTACTTGTACTGAGAAGGGGGCAGCAGCATCTCTTCGTCCTAGCGACCTCTTTTTTTTTTTTTTTTTCGTTCAGCCCATCGGAACAATAGTAGTCGTTCCTCGCACTTCCTTAAATAATTTTTTATTATTTTCTTTATGTAATCTTCATAAATGCCACTATATGAGTTCCCTGCTGGGGCCAATAAACTGGTTTGAATTGCAACACAGTATTTGCTTTACTAGCGACCGGAACCACGTTCAGTTGGTTATGGATTTTGGTTTTGTGTTTGGTCTTTTGGTTGGTTGGTTTTGAGGTTTGGTTTTTTTCGGTTTGGTTTGGGTTTTTTGCCCTGGCCTTTGAAATAGTTTTAAGTGCTGTTATGCTTGATGTGCTGTAAGAATGTTGTGGGCCTATAATGTAACACTGCTGTTTGCCATCCTTTACATAAAACTGCTGTTAACGCCAGTCTCCTGGCTCTCCCCTGAGGACGAGACCCCTCAACAGCTCCTGCCTACTGAACATGTGTGCATCAACCAGTTCATAAGACTTGGTCCTACTATCAAAGTCTGTATCTTTGCAGGCAGAAAAAAATGGTTCAAATTGTATTTTTTCAGTGGAAAAACTATCAAAAGAATTGGAAATTCTTTTAATACTTGCTGAAATGCATTCTGAAGTACATACATCTCCATTATGCATAAATTGGCAAGAAAGTAACATGGTTTTGGGTAATGTGTATGATCAGTCATGAATCATTAAAAAAAAAAAACAACAAAGAAACAAAACTTAGAATGCTAATTTGAGTAAGGGATAACTTAAATGTTGGTTTTAAAAAATACCTGTAGATGATTTGGTTCATCTGGTCTTTCAGATTATGCTTTTCCCCATGTTATGCCAGATTCAGAACGCTCTAAGATAATAAATAGCAAAGTCTTGTCTGCCAAACTTCTGAGTGAACTTATGCCAAAATCTAAGCAAATGCTATTTTAAAAAATAATTTACATGCATTGCAATGCTGATTTGTCCACTCTTTTTAAAAAAAATTACAGTCTGAACTAATAATTTTTTTTAGCTGTCACAGTTTTGTAAGATTCAAACAGACAAACAAAAAAACCAAACCAAAAGGAAAAAAACCCAGTACTGTAAATATTTTTGTACCAACCATGAGAAAATGTCATGCAGTTAATGGGTCATCTGAGAGCAATACTGAAGTATTTTGTCTTGTAGATCAGTTTTTAGTGTAATAGAAGGAACAGAAACATTTGGTTTCGCATGTCTCAATACCTGGAATTTTGTAAGTTTTAAGTGGAAAAACTCTTTATATTTTAATTCGTTTTTAATCTTAAGAAGCAATTATCCAAGCTAGATTAAGGATGTGATGTTGTTTTTAGTCATCTCAAGAGAACTGGAAAGAAGTAAAATACTTTAAGTTATCAAAACTAAAGAATGATCTGAGAAAAAGAGATTTTGCAGGACTTAAAAAGGTAGATGAATCTTAAGATACACGTGTAAAAGAAACCGCAGATAACAAAGACGTCCCAGCTTATTGCATGACTTCTAAGAGTTGAACTCCATAAATTCAAAGTGATATCATTCTCAAATGGAGGAATTTTTGCGCATGGTTCTTTGTTTTCTCTTACTGTACTTTTTTAAAAAAGAATGCTCAGCTTTAAAAAAAAAAAAAAAAATTGTCATAAATGTGTGCAGGTTTAGATATAGATTTTAAAACTGATGAGCAAATGCAAGATAGAGCTGACTTACAGCATTCTTTCATAAATCTACAATTCATTAGAATATGAAATTATGCATTGTAAAGTGACTTCTGTTGCATTATTTCAGTCCAACAATGTAAACAAAGAATTTTACTGGCACTGCAAGTAGTGTCATTGTGGAAAATAACCATATTGATACAAGCTTGTTTTCAAAACAGGCTGATTTTTATTTCATTTTATACTTTGGAGAGCTTTTATAGAATGATATTAAAGGTTATTGCTTTAATTGCTATTTCTATTTCCAGTAAGAAGAACAAAGTTTTCTAAGCTATATATTTATATATTGCTTTCTGACTAAGAAATGATTCAAATCTTTTTTTTTTTTTTCCATTTAAATGATAACACAGTTTATTGTGTCTGTTTTCAAAAGTTAATTTTTTTTCCCCCTCCCCTCAGAATCATATTTTGGGGACAAAAGTTCTTATGTAGAAAATGCTAGTACATTGAATCTCACGAGTTCTTCTTCTGTGCGAGGCCTGAATAGCACGTATATAGGAAAAACGCCCCTCTCTTCTGGTAGATCTGTTTGCAGAAGCCATACCCCTCTTATGGGATATTCAGGTAAGATTAATAGCTCTTAAAGGAAGTAGCCCCACTTACATTTCTAACGTTAATTTATTAAACATACTTTATTTTTTAGTGTGATACAGTAAGATACTGAAATATATTCAAAACACAAAACGTAATCTGTTTTGTACTACAGGATGTCTGCCAATGAAAGATGCACCCATAGGGGAAAATACTACTTTAGATATTGAATTGATGTTTTGGTATTGCAACCTCTGGTCACTTACTTGGCATTCATGTGTAAATTATCAGTGAAGTTAGAATTCAGACTTTTTTCAGATTGTCCAAAACTGAATTATTTTTGTGGACATGTTGGTTTGTGTGGCGACTGAACTGAAGAGCCCAAATTTATGCATATTTCTAATCAGTGTTTCTTTTTAGGTTTGTAATGTATTGTATATCACACATCATGATGTCATTCTCAGGTTTCTTGGTGCAAGTTTTATGTATTTTATGTTGGTATCTTCAAAGGTGTAGAACACTAGTTCTTCAGGAGAACACTTGCATAGTAGCTCATTGGGTGTACATTTTGCAGTGCTTCTTACGAACAAAGTTGTGAACAGGGTAATGATGCCTTGTGCCATGTTACGTGTATCTGTGCTCTGGTAGTGCAGAAGTAATGGGATTCAAAGTTCTTTCACAGTCTGACTAATCATTATCAGTTCAGTCTTTAGTGTTCTTGAAGTTATTTACTGGTAATTCTCTGAAGTAATGAAATTATTTTAAAATGTATTAAAAAAAATTAATCTATTCCTGGTAAGAATACAAATTGGCTCTCCACTTGCTACTGAATTGAATTACTGTTTTGCAAAAGGTAAGTAACATGAAGTTTGTCATTTCCTACAGCTGTTGTGATCCACAGTTTTCTTTGTGACTACTCAAGGAATTGAGGAATCAGAGTAACTATGAAGTTGAAATCCACAGACCAGATTTCTCTAGACTTTGTGCAACTTAACAATGAAACAAGCCCACATCTTCAGTTTCCTTTTGATTTTTTTTTTCATTGTGTTGTTTAGCCTGGAGAAAAGGAGGCTGAGGGGAGAACTTAACCTGAAAGGAGGTTGTAGCGAGGTGGGGGTCTGTCTCTTCTCCCGAGTAACAGGCAATAGGACAAGAGGAAGTGGCCTCAAGTTGTGCCAGGGGAGGCTTAGATTGGATATTAGGAAAAATTTCTTCACTGAAAGGGCTGTCAAGCATTGGAACAGGCTGCCCAGGGAACGGGTTGAGTCACCACCCTGGAGGTATTTAAAAGACGTGTAGATGTGGTGCTTAGGGACATGGGTTAGTGGTGGACTTGGCAGTGCTAGGTTAATGGTTGGACTTGATGATCTTAAAGATCTTTTCCAACCTAAATGATTCTGTGATTCTATGGTTCTATGTTTGTGTGTGTGCACATCTATATATTTGTTTATGCTTGCTGTATTGTATGTGACACTCCTTGATCAATCTTGCACTGATCTGTACTGAAGACGGCGTATCCAGAGTATCACATTCTGAAGAGCATTGGTTGGTCACTGTATTTTTTTTTAGTGTGACAAACTGAAAAACTAACCATTTTCCAAATAAAATTTTTGTAATTATCATACCTAAACTAAAATACTTATTAACTTCACCTTTTAGTTGCTTTTAAAGAAGAGTTAATATTGTAATCAGCTGCTGCTGATGGGCCAGGGGTTATTCTGAGTAGAAGATTCATAATAACAATTACATTTTCAGCAGGTCTCAGATGAAACTTTATGTGAATGCTGTTGCTGACATCTTGTGGCCTACAGAACATAGGTAGAATAAATGAAGGTTCAGACTCGGTTGTGTGCAGCATCAAAGATTTTGCTCAAGTGGTAGCCAGTTGCAATTCAAACAGCCTTTTAATATTAAGTTCTTAGATAAACTCTGATTCTGATCTTACCTTTCCCAATCACTAGTAGGATTAGTTTTGATTCTTGGGGTACAAATTGAGTTTACTCAGAGGAAAAGGGCAGGTTTGGTGTATTATGCCTTCTCAGCAGGATTGTTCTGTTTTGAGAATACTCTTATTCCATTGCTTTTTGAGAGCAAATTCTGTGAAGAACAAGGGAAGGTAATGGTGGAAGAGAATGTAAATAATCACTATGAAGCAGGTAGAGTTTATTGGTGTTTCAGATCAGTAAATGTGTCTGTGCTGTTTAGCTGTTTTTGAAAGTGTAAATGGGGCATGCTTTGTATGTGCACATATTTTTCTTACTTTGAATACTTTAGACTTAATGGTTATTTAATAATGCCATCTCTTCTGAACATTAAGTGAATTCAAGAAGGATTAAGTGAAGAATCTGTTCAATTCAGCTATTGTAAGGTTTAGTTTGGCTTTCAGCTGAAAGCTGAGAAGAGTGAGATCATGAAGGGTTTCTCCAGTTTGTCTGAGAAGTTATACCAAAGTGTATGTAGCAGCTGCTTTTCACAGAGTGGTAATTAAATTACTTCGGTATTGCTCAGCAAGTTACACATTTTCTCATTTGAATAGCACGGTCTCACAGTCTTTGGTCACAGATTTCCAAACATAACACATTAGTAGCTTCTCCAATAGAATTTGGAAGAATGTAACACCATTTTGCAAACATGAAGCAAAAATTAGCTGAGACAGCAGAAGAAGCACTGTATACATATTTTTGGTCTTTCATAGATTGAAAGAAGTTCAGTACATGGAGCTAAAATGGCATCACCCCATTAGTTAAATGTCATATTTAGGGAAAACAGTAGTGCTAGAAGACAGTTGGTTTTTAACTCGGTGCTATATAAAGTCCAGTACTGTATGAAGCGGTGTAGGAGGAGTGAGATGAAAGAATGTCCAGTCAACTATACTGCAGTAAGCCATGGTTGAACACAAAATAGCCCCATTTTTGAAATTAGCTATTTGGATCTGAATGACATGAGATTAGGAATCAGAGGTCTATAGAGTTGAGTTTAGGTATAAACGTCAGGTTTATTGTAAGTCTGTAGTACAATCCCAAAGTAGATCTGCTATATTATGTTGGGCAAATTGCTAGAGCAGCTGGGTTGGTGGTTTTATCTACATGGGAAAAGAAAGAGACCTGATAAGAAAATGAGGTTTAGGGTCTTCAGAAAGGAAGACGTGTTAAGGAGCTGTAATCTTTATTTTCAAGCTTAATCTTTTTAAGGGGTGTCTCGGAGAGATACCTGGATATTTGAAGAAGGAAATGAGATCAGTTGAGTTTGTGATGATATTTGGGAAAATTTAAGCCAAACCAATTTTAAGATACTAAAAGTGTTTTTTAAAAAGAAAACACCAAAATGAAAATCAAATTATTTGGTCTCAAGCATACTGTAGATATATATAAATTTATATATTTTAGAATAGTTCAGTAAGTTTAGTGTAAAATCAGATTAAATATATATATATATTTAAAAAAAAAAAAGACATTTGTTTCCCCTAACTTGATGAGATCTAAGCCAGCTCGATCAGAGTTGTGCTTTTTGTGGAATATTAACTTACAGTATCTCTCTGCAATTAATACACCTGATTTTAACTAGCAGTAATAGCTATGAATCGTTTTTAATTTAAAATGGGAAATGTTAATAATAGCCTGCCTTTTGGCATGTACTAAACATCTTTTTTGTTTAGTACAGAGATAGTGACTCAGAAACTGTATTTTCACTTGCTATGTGGTTAGGTCTGACAATCTTAAATGAGTGGATTCAATCAGTCTTACATTAAAAAAGTATGATGTTCATACTTTGGAAAGTGTGCCTTGTCTGTATGGTATGGCAAGTAAAGATTTCAACAACCAGGGTTTCTGATTTTTAAGTTTCATAAATTAAAAGGGCTTTCCATGGATATGGGAATATAAACATATATATCACCTGGAATGTCAAAGTATGATTCTGTGAATGTATAGTAGTGGCTCATAACTGAATATATGCAACTGTTTTACAGTTACATCCTCATCTGCAGTCTCTGCTCATACTGTTGCGTCGGTTATTGTAGCTGTAGTAGAAGGAAGAGGCCTTGCCAGAGGTGAAGTAGGAATGGCCAGTATTGACTTAAAAAATCCTGAGGTGATATTATCACAGTTTGCAGACAATACAACTTATGCCAAGGTATTGTTGCATACTTAATTGCTGTATCCCTTACAGGCTAATTATTGTGACTTTCTTTCTTAAAAAAGCTTATGACTAATGGGAAATTAAATTTTTAGTCTGTAGAAGAAATTTCTCAAAAGTGAAAGTAATGACTTCTAGAAAACGTGCAATGTTGAAAGGACTGCTATTTTCATTACTGTGCCGCAGATTTTAGCTAAAGAGGAAAGAATGTTTTGCAAAAGAAAAATAGCCTTTCTGCAAAAAATACTGTGTTTGAACTATGTGGAAGTGAGATGCCTTGTTTTGAAGAGCATTGGGCAATATGTGGTAGTAGAACTTGCAAATATTTTTCATCAAACAACTCTTGAGGGCAGAACTGCATAAATGGAGGGGAGGGAGGGAGGGTAACTCTAGGGCTAGCTTTGTATGGTGGCATAAATATTCCTTCTCAGTTTGAAATGAAATTCATTCAATTTACAGCCAAGTGTTCTGCCTACCAGCACTGCATACTCTGCGCTAATTTGGAGAGTAATCTCTCTGCTTTATGCAACACCACCATTAATAAAACCTCTTATTTAATGGTGGTCTTCTAGGTATGCATGCTAGAAAATAATGTGGCTTGTAGCATCTTTACAATATTCAAAGAAATAAAAACTAAGTTTAATTAGGAGAATAAGTAGACATGACTCAGAATATAAACAGCTATCAAATCTATTTACTAAAATATATGTTGTATAATGTCATTTTCTTTGATCATTAGTGCTTTTAAAGCTTATCCTGGTCTTGACACAGGTAAGTACATACTGAACCTGGCAGCTGCAGAAATACTTCTGTAATACACAGTACTAAAAATCAAAATCAGATGTGCACCTTGAAAATGTGGGTGCATGAGAAAATGTAGACATTCAGATGACGATGTGGCAACTTAAATAACAATTCACTTAAAGGTTTGAAAGTGAAAAATTGATTTGCTTGTACCTAGAAGAAAAAGTCCCATGTAATCAAAAGAATGGTAAGATGAGAATTCTGCAAGGAAACTTCAGATTATTTTTATGGAAATTGTTTACTAATTTTAATGGTTTCATTAAGATTACAGTTACTTCTAAGAGTAAAAGGCTTTCTTTTTAGCAAGCAGTAGATGTGTTTAGAGTCTCCCCTGTTCTACTGTGTCAGGGTTAAGAACTGTATTATTGTCCCATGAAATTTATCTTTCTCGAACTGAGAAGTATTTTAGCTGCCCAGACTCCTCCCCCAACCCTTTACTTTCAGTTTTGACTTGAATTTAATGATAAAGTACAATTACTTTTAAGTCTCATACTTTGTCTTTAAATTCTGATAACATGACTCTCTTCTCTGTTACTCAGACTTATATCTAAGATACGTTTACATCTTCTATGACCGCCTGTCAGGCCACGGCCAGATTGTTCAGTATTTTCCTCCCTTACTACTCTAAAAGATGGCATTTTTATTTGTACACGTATCTTCCTAATTTTCCATTTAGGTTACGGCGTTCTCCATTCTGTAGGCATACCTGATACTGTATTGACCATCCAGTACAAAAAAAAAAACAAAAAAAAACCCACCACCAACAAAAAAAACCCAAAAATCAAAAAACGGAAGAGCTGCTAGTATTCAGCTACTTTTCCCAAAAGCACTACATGGCCTAGTTTCTTATCTTAGTTTCTAACGCCTTTAACAATGCTGTCTCTCTGCTGATCAGCTGTTTTCTTACAGTGTCACTATCCATGTTTTGCTAGTGATTGATATCAAACTTATTGTATTTTCTTTTTCTTGTGCACCCTTTTATTTTTGAATATTCTGTAAATTAAATCAGTAAAGTTTTCTTGTATTATTTAAGTTCCTCAAAGTTTGCTTTAACTGTGATGCCTCTGAAAAAACTTCGTAATGATTATCAGATATAATGGGTGGCGATAGCTCTCCCTCCCACGCCCCAATACCCTTAGATGATTTATTCTGTGTATTTTTTTTATGCTTGTTCACCTTTCCGTTGTTATCTGTCCCTTCTTTCACATCTTAACTTCTAAGCACGTAAAATATAGTCTGGTTTTCTTCATGTTTCTCCCTTGAGAATTTGTGGATGATGATACAAACGAGTGTAAATGCATAATGATGTTTGTCTTTTCTTATACAGTAAACAAATAGAAAAGCATATAGTGTAGTTTAAATCCCTACAGCAGGTGTGTGTAACATTATCAAAGCAAAACTGGTTTAAATATGCGCGTTTTAAGCCATATTGAAAAAGGTAAGACTGAGATAAATGTTATAAGAGGAGGTTAGAACAAAGTCTAAAACAAGTCTCAATCAAAAGATTATTAATATTCAGCCCTGTTGCATTTCTTTATCTTCCAGACCACCATTAACTTTATAGCTGCAAGCCTAGAAACTGCCATCTCTTGAAAATTGAGTCCTTCTCCCATCATAGCCATGGAATATAGTTTTGGATATTTATCTCTTTCTTTGACGACAAGCATTTTTCTGTGTTTAAATAACACGGGATAGATACCTTTTTTTTTTTTTTTTTTAATTTAGTTCCATGTATATTTATATACCTGTATCTATAGACACAGATAAATTTGACTCATTAGTTTAGAAGTTAGCAGAAAATTTGGTCTTTATTTACAAGACTGGAACTGTGATTTTAAAATACAAGGATTCTGTAATTCTTTGTTGCTGGTTTGTTACCATGTAAAAATATTTTAGATTATATGGGGATTTTTATTTAATTATTTTGATTTTTGTTGTTGTTGTTGTTCAGGTTGTTACAAAACTCAAGATTTTAACACCACTAGAAATAATAATGTCAAATACTGCTTGTGATGCAGGGAACACAACAAAATTGTTCAGTCTAATAAGAGAACATTTCAAGGTAAACTCTTAAATTTCATTCCATATTTTAGAGTTCTTGTTGATCACTTTGCTGATCTGAGAGTTTTCCACAACTTCTAAAACCTTAAATGCAGTCAGATTTTGTGTTTTCTATGATGTTCAGGCCTAATTATACCATGGTAAAGAATAATCTAAATGCAGCTCCAATGCTGCTAGTTTTAATCCTGACAATTATAGAGATAAGTATATTACTGATTAAAGACAAAAGTTTTGTATTTGTGGCATTGAAGTAATTTGAGAATTACTGAACCTAGGAAAGATTCAGAGATGAAAAAATCAAGAATTTTCCTTTGCTCCTTTGTTTCCTCAACCTGATAAATAGACGGGGCTAATGTATCACAGAATAGGGAAAAAGGGCACTAGCAGGGTAAAAGAGGGTGAGATGAACTAATTTATGTAATTTATGAGTATTAAAGCCTCAGAACTTTTAAAAAACTGTATTACTGAATTGCTTCTATGGCTGCACTGCTGATAGCTTCTTCATGAGTCCTCTTCTACTTCCTGACCTCTCTCCTCTTTTTCATACATAAATCACTTGCACATCACACACATTCAGTTACATAGACCTGCATGTCTTTATTCCCTGTTTACCATTGAAGGCTTGATAATGATCCCTTGGGCTTAAACCTTGGCAAGGGAAAACCTTAATTTGAATGTGAGCATCGATCCTAGCATGAAAATAACTCTCCCTCAAAAGTCATTAATTTTAACCAAATTTCCAGGGGAGTGAGAAAACAGCTATGATAGATTAATCCCCAGGTTAAATTCAAAAGTTGGAGTAGCTAATTCTTGAGAGGAAAAGCAATATCCAAGAAAAAGCTTATGTTAATTTCCTAAAAATGGTAGTATGAGCCTTTTCATATGTATTCATTACCAGAGAGAAGGAAAGATGAGTGACAATAGCGTAGCTTGTGCTAATAAGCTAGAACGAATACTTCTAGAGACAGATTGCTGAACCAGTTGATAGATGAATCTGTTGATAGATTTTCTTAGAAACACATACCACTAGAAAAATAGAGAAGTCTGTCTAATGAAAAAATCTGTAACTTTTTCAACTATGTGCTTTTCCCCCCCATCTTCACAGAATGTGACTTTTACAACTGTCCAAAGAAAATACTTCAATGAAACAAAGGGGTTGGAATACATAGAACAATTGTGTGCGTCTGAATTCAGCACCATTTTCATGGAGGTTCAATCAAAGTATGTTTAAATGAGGAAAAAGCATACTGTGTCCAGATAAGGTTTTAACAGCTTTTTACATACTTAGTACACAAGTCTGTGGCTTGTTGCAAAAGTTAGAAAATCATAGAGCTGTTGTTTTATTTTTCCCCTCCAGTGTTTCTGATACATCTAGAAACTTAAATAGAAAGCCCGTTACACATTTTTGGGGGGTTTTTTGGGGTTTTTTTGTTTTCACAACTTTCCACTTTCTCCTTTTCATTCTGTCCTTAAAGATCCAACCTAACAGCTATGATTGACTTTCTTTCTGGCCTCAGCAAATGTTTTCTCTGTATCAACAATTTTAAGTAGTGTTACTTGGTGACCTGGGTCTTCGTTTCAAGCCACATGTAACTACTGAAATATATATGTTCACGATACCAGCTATATAGTGTGGGGTGTCAAGTGTACAGAGACTCAAACATTCATGAATATTTGATTTTCATGCATATATGTGTATTATACATGGGTTAGTGTGTACTTAAAACATACTGCTTTTTCAGTGCTATCAATCCCAGTAGATGTCAAGCAGAAGTGTGAATGTGATTTCTGTAGTGCAGGGCTTGTTTTTATGAAATTCAAATAGCACTATTCAACATTAATTAAAGATTGTTTCTTTCCAAGGTATTACTGTCTTGCAGCTGCTGCAGCTTTGCTAAAATATGTTGAATTTATTCAAAATTCAGTTTATGCTCCTAAATCACTCAAGGTGCGTTTCCAGGGGAGTGAGAAAACAGCTATGATAGATTCATCATCAGCGCAAAATCTTGAACTAGTAATTAATAACAGAGATTCTCGGTAAGAATATTTAAGTTTACAAATTACATTTTTATAGAGTTATATTTCACCAAGTTTCCTTGACGTTTGTGTCAGAGCTGACTATTGTATTTATTTCTGTATGACAGAACTTATATACCATTCAGAGCTTTTAAAAAAACATTTGGACAGAGAAATGCATTACAATTCAGCACAAAATTTCTAGGATAGGAAATCCTACAAGTGAGTTGCGGGAAGAGATGATACATAGCCATATTTATATTGATGTCTATATTTTATTCAAACTTATGATGTTGATGCAAGTTTTCACAGATTGTGGAATGAAAGAGGCAACATTTCTGCAAGAAGTTACTTACGTTGGATTAAAATGCCTAGGTTTTATTCATTTTACACAAGCTAAACACTCCAGGCTTGAAAGGCTGTTTTGTTTTCCTTTAGTTCTAAGGAATAGTGGCAAGCAAAGTAATTTCTATAATGATGGTCACATGCAATGTGGTACTTGATTGCATGGTAGTTCTCCACAATGAAAACAATGCTTGGAGCACTTCCTTCACCAGGAGTTACTTGTCTTCTAGGCAGAAGAAGCTGCAAGGCTTACCTTCTCAAGACTGTTATGCTTCTGGTTATAAAGCGAAAGACTTTGAACTTGCACTTTGCTGCCTGCCAAGTTCTGAGATCCACCTCTGTTTAGAAGTCCACTCATCACCCTGATATAGAAAGGGGAGCCTGGAGATTCTTCACTCTCCAAGTATTACTCGTAAGAGCTTTCCACTTGGAGAGATGTCATAGCATCATAGAATGGCTTGGATTGGAAGGGACCTTTAAAGATCATCTAGTTCCAACCTCCCTGCTGTTGGCGAGAACATCCTTGACTAGATCAATCATCCTTACCCTTCTGCCACTGCTCTTTTTCTTTTCTTTTTTGAAATTTTTGTCGGGATCGCAGAGTACACAGATGTGTTCTTCAGAAGTGGGAGATAACTATAGTTTCTGCTCATCTGTTGTGCACTGCCCCCAGTTCCTCCTTGTTTGCTCTGTTGCTTCATATGTAACTGCAGGAGCCATCCACTCTAAGATTGGTACCCTCAGAGCAATATTTTGCCAAAAGCTGCTCCTAATTCCACAGATGGTTTTGAGGAGGAGGAGGTCACAGGAGGAACTGAGCAACAGTAAACTGCTTTAAGATTTTTTTTTTTTTTTTTAGCATTATTGCTGCAGAATTTTTGCTGACCCAGTAACAAGTTTGAATCAGACCACACACAGCTATTTTCATTACATAGATCTTACCGCTAAAGCCTGGTTATATATCTTTGTATCAGATATTAACAGGTAAAAGTTAATAGTACAGGCACACACCAGAAACACCTAAATTGAGTTCTTATGCCAGTACTAATTCTGGAGGGGCTTGTCTCTCTTCATTTACTGTATACAGAAATGAACCATCAATTGCTTAAAGGTAGGCAGTGTGGATATTATCCCAAATGTAGAGTTCCCCTTAAGTGTTGTCATGAGTTGCATCTTATGGTAAATATGTTCTTAATAAAACTGGCTTTGAATTTTTCCCCTTTTTTAATTCTCTTGACTATTGCTTTGTTCTTTTATACCATAGTACAGAAACTCCTGAAATACCATCTCTCTATCTTTATGCTGTTTGTTTTGTATACTTGTATCAGATTTCTTCCTATTCAAGTTCTGTTTTCAATCAATATGTTTATATGGCCCCAGTGTTTTCACTGGCCTTCTTTCAAGCCAGTAGCACTGAAGGTTTCTTGTTTCTAAAACTGTTAAGGTGTGTACTAGTTGTAAATATTGTAGACTGTTTATTTTAAAGATACAATCAACCCTTAAGTGTGAGGCCCTGGGATGTGTAACACGAAAAAGCCATGAACATGAAAACAATATTTAGAAATCATAAGCATGTTATTTTTCTCCTGTATTGACTGTCAGTCCTTTAAAAAAATAAAATCAAAGCTTATTTCTCTCTTGGACTCCTAAGTATTTTAAAACATTTTCAGAAAGGTATTTTAGTGAAAATGTTCTGATTAGTATTTGATCTCAGATTATAATTTGTCTCCTTTTGTAGCGTTTGTTTGTTTTTAATTAGTTCAATTGAGAGGAAAAATATGAACTTGAACTACTGCAGTAGGAATGGAATACTACTACAAAAAATTAGAAAAATATGGAGTACAAATGTATCTCTATACTTTGGAAAATGATATAATGAGGACTAATATTAAATTACCTGACTTTCTAAACTGCTGTAGTTCATATAATATACATGGCAAATAGAGAGGTACTAAGCATCCCAAAAGCATGCCTCAAATTTGTAGGATACTCTTACCTGGAAATATCACTTGACATTTACCATCTTTATTTTTGTGAGTGTATTCTTCACATCTGTTTTGTTTTCAAAGGAATGGTCACACGCTTTTTGGCATCCTAAATTACACTAAAACTCCAGGTGGAAGTAGAAGACTTAGATCCAATATCCTGGAGCCACTAGTTGATGCCGAAACAATTAACACGAGACTGGACTGTGTTCAGGAATTACTCCAGGATGAGGAGCTCTTTTTTGGTCTTCAAGCAGGTAGTAGTTTATTTTTTAATACATAGTATTATATTTCTTTTTAAACATTTTTTCTAATCTATGAAAGTATACAGTGTGACTCAATATGTTTGAAAAGTATTTTTTTAATGATTTGTTTGGTGACACTTATATAGTGGACACTTAATTTTTGAAGTAATCTTCATTATGATAGTGATATTTTTCTCAAGTATTTTGCTAAGAAAAGTTAATTTATCTGATAAAGTGGATAGAAGTCAGTGAGCCAATAGCTTTTTCAAACAATTTGAGTTTGTCCTCTTTACTTCTATGGCTAGATACGCACTATGTTGGAAGTATACAAATACGCATAATGTATATATTAAAACCAAATAAAGGCATCGCTGATGTAGTATTTGTTGTGTATGCATATCTTTTTCTGTTGCTCCATAAAACATAGTGGTCCAGACAAATGTAAAAAAAAAAAACCAACAATACCAGAGTATGAGTTAGTCCACCTGAAGTTGGATTGTGTAATCTTAATCGTTATCACAAGAGAAATATGATTCAACCTAATAAAGAATATTGCTGAATTGATATGTCCACCTCTACAATTATCACTGCATGCTTAGGTGTAGTAAGTATAGCTATGACAAAATAATGTAGATAGCTATTTTTAACCTGCTTTTTTCCCTAGTAAATAATTTTTGAAGATAGAATGAAAGAAAAAGATTAGCATAAGTATCACTAAGTAATTATGTGCATTAAAAAAAAAGATTTTATTACAATTTCAGTTCAGTTTCTGATCTGTTTACTTTTGTTTTACAGTTATCTCAAAATTCCTGGATACAGAACAACTACTTTCAGTTTTGGTACAAATTCCAAAGCAGGATACAGTATGTTTTGAAATATACCTTAGATGATCAGTTATCTGGCTATAACATGCAATATATAAATGTGATATCTAGAAATAAGCATGATATGATAAGAAAAAGTCTGTACCTTAAAAAGACATGGAATATTGTTATCGTAGATGGAGAATGTATCTTTACAGCAGTAGAAGATTCTCATAGGAGAATGTTAGAAAAATTTGGGTTTGCTTCAATATTGCATTTATCTTAATTTATGCAAATTGACTTCCAAAAATGTTTACTTTTTCATCACTCCCCACCTTTATTCTTCATAAGTGTACATCCTATTCAACAGTACTGGAATGAGAGAGAGGAATTTTCGTCACATCAGCATAAAAGGAAAAAGTGTATAACAAATTTACTCTCTTGGTTTTGGAGGTTAATGCAATTTTTGATAGCCTAAAGAAAATTAAGCATCTTTCTTACTAGAAATTAAATAATTTCTTAGTTTTCATGTAAGACAAATTAATAGAAGTCAGTGTTTATTGCCTGAAAAATTATTTTGAAAAAGGCTCTTAAGAAGCACTCTGACTTTGCTCAGCTGTGCTTGTAATACAGACAAACTTAAATCTGTATTCAATTACTAAGTCAATTGTGTAAACATACAAAGCCAGAAGTGGGACTTACCTGTTCATTTCCAAGATACAGACATATAAGCTAAGCGCAACTTTTTCATGCAGGAGTTAAGTGTTTCCTCTGAACAACAACCACCTGACAGAAAACAATATACTTGCTTCCACAGCATAAGCAGTACCAAATGAGACGGAAGTTTCCGTTACACTGACTGTTCTCATAAGCAGAGAACCTTACGTCTCAAGCACAGAGAGAGAGAGATCTAGGTTATGAATACCGTCTGGAAGTCCCTTCTGCATCCAGTTCTCAACTTGACCCATGCTTCTCTGTTAACCTTTGAATGCAAGGAATAAGTAATGTCTTGGAGAACTGATTACTCTTAAGTTTTCTCAGGGTCCTGTGTTGTGGATTAAAAGAGTGCCCTGCTCTTATCTGTTACCTTAAATCACACATTTTACAAGGCGGACCAAAATGAAATGCAGATAAAAGCATTTATTCATAGAAGCATAACTAGACAATAAAGCTATAAATGCTTACAACAACATAGTTCAGTTGAAAGACAAGCAGTACTTTATCTGCTTATGTGAAGGCTTCAGCATTAAGGTATTTTATCCCTTATCCACTTGACAGTGGCAGCCATGGTTTCAGTCTGCGTGAGCACCTTAGGCCTCATGTTGCATCCATTAGAGTGCATTCAGGAACTTGACCAACAGAGAAGGCTTCCGTGACAGATCACCTTTGGGAGAATTACTGAATATACCTTCAGATTCAAGTTCCTTAGAACCCTGCTTTCCTCCTCAGTATTTGTAGCGAATTTCCCCTTTGAAGTCTTCTAGGAGCTCAAGACAGATTTAATCTTTTGCCTTGAAACTCATGCTGTAACATTTTTAACCAGGAGATAGTTGTGATTAATTAAGGTTTCTCTTCCTTCAGTGTGCTAATGTGTCATTGTTAGATGGGAGGTCAACTCCTGTTCTTGGCTATTTTGTAAACAAAAATTGCTGAAGGGGATATAAAAGCTCTCTCCCCACTAGTGACTATTAACATGTTTCAAAGAAATTTTTTTTTTTTTTCATCAGTCTCTGACTTGTATATCAATCTGTACGTTAACACATGCAATACAGGTATCAAAACAGGTTAAATACCTGTAGCTTACTACTGGATCTCGATTGAGACCAGACACAACGGTTAACCATAGTGAGCTTGACATTACTGAACCTCAACTTTTTTCTACTAAGCATATTTTAACCATTCCATTATAAGTTATATTTGCCTACTGTACTTGAGTAGGATATTTCTGCCAATGCTTTTGAAGCTTACACTTGCCTGTGTTTATGCTGGTATGCCAGCACCATAGATATTTAACAACTCTTTCACCTCTCAGTGTCTTCTCACGTGCTGACTTACCTGCTTAGATAAATTACTTGTCTAATGCCACTTAAAGAAACCAGGTGCAGACTCCAGCAGAACTGTAATAAGTGCAGACAAATTTCTTTAATGACATACCCAAAAAGCTGAATGTTTATTGCTCCCAGGCTTCCTTGTAGAGATCTGTAACATGAATGAAAGATCAGCTGTATGACTAAAACTGTCATACTGGATGCCTTTATGTATACATAGGATCATGTACACCAAACTTTAACTGCAGTGTTTTGAATCTTGACTGCCTCCAATATAGCAGAGCTTTCTATTTGTGCAACAGACATTTTCATTCAAGTGCTAACTCAGTTGCTTTAATCAAAGGCTAGATTAACCCATTCAGTATGTTTCACTGCCACTCCCCATAAAAATTTTCATTGCAAAATGTTCCACCAGTCAATAGATGAGGTGCTTATCTGAAAAGCCTTGTTTCAGTCACTAGAAGTGTGAGTGGTATTTTCAACATGAGCATTCTGTCATTGTAAGGAGAACCATCAACTGACAATCTTGCTGAGATGTGTTACTTGAAAAATGATGTCATTGGTGAAATCAAGTATTTCCTCTTACAAAATCTGCATATATAAGCAAATTAAAGGTATCTGGACAAAAAAAACCCAAAAACAACAGGTTTCCTTAGAAGACCCTCTTGCCTCAATCATGAAGGATCCTTAGAAGTTGGATCAACATCCAACTTTTGGTGGAAATGAGGACCACCTGCTCTGGATTACTTGGTCACCCATCTGAAGAACAAATTCAATAGATTCTGTGCCTGTTGAAGTTCCAGGTATGTGACAGATGGATTCATTTTCTCACAGGGAGAAGGTACCAATATTTTTAGTTTAAATGAATTTCCAGGAAATAGAAAAGTTAAACTAGGGCTGATCCACTGACACAGCACTTAAATCTGTAGGACTTAAGTCTCTAGCACAAAACCAAAGTCAACCACTTCTCTGAATTGTCATGCTTTACATACCAGAGCGACTGTGGACAAATTAATTTCAGATGCTGTAAAGGATAGGCTTGCATTTTAGTTATTAATGGATCATAAAGAAGTAACATTATGTAGAAGAGTTATCGACTATGGTTGTATTCATTCATTTTCTCCCTTTGACCCTAAAGTGCAGCAGGTACAAAGATCCAGTTTTAACACCAGTTCAGTTAAAGTTCCTATAAGAACTATTTTAGCAAAGGCACATTCCATTACAAGATACCAGTTCTTCACATATGACCCTATCGGTCCTTTTGATGTCCGATTCCATTGTGGGACTTGGACCCCACGTTTATTTGCAGATTCTGATTCTTCCATTCATACATTTTGCATTGTTTAGTCCTATCTTTTACAGAAAAAAACTTTATATAGAAGGTAAGATAAGGCAAGAGATGCCCTCTACCACAAGAGTGAAGAGTTATCATATACGAATGAAAAGAGATTTCACACAGGGTCATACACCTATGTTCATGTAGAAAACTGACACTAGGTTTTCTAAGAAACGAAACAATGTGCTTATCTATGTTAGTTTCTTAAAATCCTCTCTCACAGTGTATATGTACTGCATATGCTATGTGGTACATATGCTGTGCCCTAATAGCAGCAGCAAAATTCTTTATGATAAAGATCAATGGAGCATACAAAACAAGGTAGAATGTGTATGTGGACAAAACATTTTGAAGAGCAGTCATTATTGCAAGCAAAATTTTTAAACGTACTGGATTTTTTTTTAATTACATGGGCAGATGTTTAAGGATATAAATACATTAACCAAAGATAAGTCAACAAAATTGGGTTATGTTGTGTTTAACAGCATTTATGAAAAGGGCTGTGCTTCTTAATTATGATGCGTAATGTATTCACTTTGAAAGAGTCTACAAGCTGTGTATAGCTTGTATAGAGCTATGTATACGTAGAAGATTCAAAGTTTTCATGGCTTGGGTTAGAGTGTTCTCAGAGTCAATTGTTATCAGTGCAGACATGAAAATATTAGTTACTGAGGGGCAAACTATCACGGTAGGCAATGTAAAATGTAGGTAGACATTTTTTATGCAGTTATGCATCAAGTTGTCAAAGTGAGCTTAAAGTATTTTAGCAGTTTTCATTAAAAGTATAAACCTGTTACAGTTAACAGTACGCGTTCTGCTAGTTCGTAAGTACTTTTTTAAACAGGCAGACATACAAATAGCTCCAATATTTGTAAAACTTTTCAACAGGTTAAAACTGCTGAATCAAAAATAACTAATTTAATCTACCTGAAGCATACTCTAGAACTTGTGGAGCCTCTAAAAGTAAGCTGTTGTTGTCATTTTTTTTGTAAAGTACAGACTGTTTTGTCCTTATTTTTATACAGTGCAGTTTGTTAAATTTCATAGAATATCTCAAGTTGGAAGGGACCAATAAGGATCATTGAGTACAAAAAAAATTATTTTACTTTATATCTTGCATAACGCAATACCGCCAACTTAATCTGTTAATTCTTAAGCCAATTGAAAATACGCATTTGAGTCTAATACTCTTTAAGAACTGGATTCCTACCATTACCCAAGTAATTGATTTTATAACAAACATTTAACTGAAACTCCTGCTCAGATTCTGTAAGCTGCTTATGCAACTGCTAGTAAGCCTCAGTGACTCTTAAGAACGTTCAGTCCTTTAAAAGGGCTACAAAACAGAAGTAACTGTTCATGTCCATATTTTAATCTTCAACAGGCTGCTTTAAGAAGCTGTAACACACCACTGCTAAAGGCTTATTGCAATTCCCTTGAAGATACAAGGTGTGTATTATAATATTTTAGCTAGTGTGTTAGAAACTCTCATCTTTCTTAAGAATGTATGATTAAAGATGTTGCATCTTTGCTTATTTGTAGTTACAGGTATCACTCAATTCTTTTGCCTAAAAGCTGATTTTAATTGTCAAAAATTCTGATTTTCAACTAACAAACGAATGCAGGTGTTGTGGTCTAACCCCAGCCAGTAACTAAGCACCACACAGCCCTCACTCACTCCCTCCCTCACAGTGGGATGGAGGAGAGAATCAGAAAAAACAAGTAAAACTCATGGGTTGAGATAAGAACAGTTTAGGAAGAACAGAAAGGAAGAAACTAACAATGATAATAATAACAATAGTAAAATGACAATAATAATAAAAGGAATTGGAATATACAGAACAAGTGATGCACAATGCAGTTGCTCACCACTCACTGACTGATGCCCAGTTAGTTCCTAAGCAGCAATCCCCCCAGGCCCACTCCCCTCAGTTTATATACTGGGCATGACATCACATGGTATGGAATACCCCTTTGGCCAGTTTGGGTCAGCTGCCCTGGCTGTGTCTGCTCCCAACTTCTTGTGGCCCTCCAGCCTTCTTGCTGGCTGGGCATGAGAAGCTGAAAAATCCTTGACTTGGCCTAAACATCACTTAGCAACAACTGAAAACATCAGTGTGTTATCAACATTCGTCTCATACTGAAACCAAAATATAACACTATACCAGCTACTAGAAAGAAAATTAACTCTATCCCAGCCAAAACCAGGACAACAGGGAAAAAAGAAAACCAGAAAGTTAGCTATGATACTGCAGTTGCTGATGAACTGCACTCCATTAGAAATAATTCTGAAAAGGCTGAAGTAGTGGTTTCCTAGAGTCCCTATAATAGTGCAAAAACCAACTGTTGCCTGTGTATTTGAGATATAATTTCTATCTCCCAAAGATTTGAATGATATCTTTGGTCATACTTCATTCTGAGGTGAAAATAGACATGAAATTTAGTGTTTGGTTTTAACAGTAGAGAACTGTTTCAATTATGTGTAATACTCTTATTTGTAATTTTGGGATGATATTGCAAATAAAAATCATAAAGTATTATGTAGCTAATTAGCGATACAACTAATATTGCAGATTCCAAATTATACTTGAAAAGATTACAACTGTAATTAATGATGATACAAGGTACACAAAAGGATGTCTGAGTATGAGGACCCAGAAATGTTATGCTGTTAAGCCTAACATCAATGAATTCCTTGACATAGCTCGTAGAACATACACAGAAATTGTTGATGACATAGCAGGTATTTCTAAACCAAGATTTTTATTTATTTGGAGTTCAAAGTATGTTGCACCTGGCATCTAGAAGCCATGTAATCATATGTATTGTAACCTTCTCGTTTGTAAAAAGTATTTCGTATTAGTATAAACTGATTGTCACTGATAAGTAACTGAAGTAACTTTTGAGATAGATATTGAGATTCTCCTTTTGTAGATAAAAACTCAGTTTTATTTTAATGAAGTTGAACTACGTTGTGATTCCTGTATTTAAAACTCTGTTGCTCCTTATCCTCTAGAAGTACAAAACAGTTAAAGTAACGTAACAGAATTAATCCAACTAAAACATTCTGCATAAACCATGTAAATCTTTGTTTTAGCTTCTCTGACTTCTTTGTTCTTTATATTTTAAGCAGTCTTGATCTATCCGTGGACTACTTTTTAGCCAAGCTACTAAGAGTTGGAAAATACGAACAAAAGGAATTTAACATAATGTCTGTTACTGTGTTTTAGTAACCTTCTTGTTTATCATGAAGTCAAAATAGAAGAAAAAAGATTATCTTCTGGAATGGATCTCCTTTTTCTTAGTATAAAATGTTGATTTCTAGCTAAAGGACCACCTTCTTATTTTACAATATAATTGGAAACTTAAAAGAACATCAGAAACTTTAGCATCTGTCATATATTGTGAGCTTCCTGTTTCCTTCTAGTTTTACATTCCACGCAGTACACAGTGAAAAGAACAGATGCTATTGTTTTTTATTTCCTAAACCTTCCAAAATTTGGTAGCTGCTAGGATTCCAGAATGTGTGCACAGATGTGTTCCCCTTGCCCATTTTCACTGTAGCCCACATACTTGCAGAAGGGATTCTTCTCTCTTTGCCTCTCTACTGGATTAAACTCTAAATGACTCCAAGACGGAAATACTGATGTAATCTACCTGGACTTCTGTAAGCTCTTTGATATGGTCCTCCACAACATCCTTGTTGCTAAATTGGAGGGAGATGGGTTTGACAAAGGAATGAGAGATGGATATGAGATGGATAAGGAATTGGCTGGATGGCTGCATCCAAAGAGTTACAGTCAATGGCTCAATGTCCAAGTGGAAACCAGTAACAAGTGGTGTCCCTCAAGGGTCTGTACTAGGACCAATACTATTTAATATCTTCATCAATGACATAGACAGTGGGATTGAGTGCACCCTCAGCAAATTTGCAGACAAGACCAAGCTGAGTGGTGCAGCTGATTTGCTAGAGGAAGGGGATGCCATCCAGAGGGACCATGATAGGCTTGAGGAGTGCACCTCTGTGAACCTCTTGCAAGTCCAACAAGGCCAAGTTGCAAGGTCCTGCACCTAGGGTCAGCACAATCCCCAGTATCAGTGTAGGCTGGAGGATGAATAGATTGCAAAGAAGGTCTTGGGGATACTGGTGGACAAAAAATTGGACATGAGCTGGCAATGTGTGCTTGCAGCCCAGAAAGCCAATTGTATCCTGGCCTACCTAAAAAGAAGCATGGCCAGCAGGTCGAGGGAAGTGATTCTCCCCCTCTAGTCTGCTCTGGTGAGACCCTGCCCGGAGTACTGCATCCAGCTCTGGGGTCTCCAGCACAAGGACATGGACCTGTAGAGTGGGTCCAGAGGAGGGCCACAAAACTGGTCAGAGGGCTGGAACACCTCTCCTGTGAAGAAAGGCTGTGAGAGTTGGGGTTGTTAAGCCTGGAGAAGAGAAGGCTCCAGGGAGACTTTATTATGGCCTTTCAATATATAGAGGGGTTTATAAGATGGAGAAAGACCTTTTTTACCAAAGCCTATATTGACAGGACAAGGGGCAATGCTTTTAAACTGAAAGAGAGTAGATTTAAGTTCAACCTAAGGAAGAAATTTTTTGTGATGAGGGTGGTGAGGCATTGGAACGGGTTGCCCAGAGAAGCTGAGGATGCCCCATCATTGGAAGTGTTCACGGGCAGGCTGGGTGTGGCTTAGAGCAACCAGATCTGGTGAAAGATGTCCCTGCCCATGAAAGTGGGGGTTGGACTAGATGATCTTTAAAGGTCCCTTCCAACCTAAACCGTTCTGTGATTCAATATCCAGAACGTCCTAAGTTGCTAGTCTATGTTGTGAATGGTTAGAACATGAGAGTGGACAAGCTTAGAGCAATGAGCAGCAGGGAAGTGCTGCTAAGTAGCTCCATCCTTTCTTCTCACAGGAGTACTACACTATTACCCTCTTTGCAGTATTCAGAATTCGCATGATTTAACCATATATATTCTTCTATCATCTAACAGTTTCCTCCATGTGGTATCTTCTCAGCTAGGAACAGGTGGATTTAAGGGGGGGCGATTACAAATGTAAAGCATTACCCTGAGCCTGAGGAAAGAAGATTGCTTAGAATCATGGACTGGTTAAAAACTGAGAGTCCCTAGTCTACAGTTCATATTCTGTCTACTGATTAGACACTGACACTAAGTGCTTGAGCAAACTTTCCTTTCCATAATTAGGCCCACCTGGGAGTTGGTCAAATGCATGAACTGTCTTGAAAGAACACACGAATTTATCTGATTTTTTCCCCAATAGCTTTATACAGCCAGATTTGTTACATTAATACGTTACTTAAATAACTCCCTGGAGACCCACTTCTAAGGTTTCTTGTCATATTACTTACCTGAGACATTCAACACCTATAAATCACATTAACAGTATGCGTCTTTGTATCAACACAAACGTGTATGTGTGGCATGCATGTGCATGTATGTAATTTGGGTCGAATCTTTATTTGTGGTATGTAGGTATGATAACACAACTTGCAGAAAAGTACAACCTACCATTGAAAACAAGTTTCAGCTCTACTCGTGGATTTTTTATCCAGATGAATGTTGATTGTTCAACATTACCCAATGGCCAACTTCCTTCAGAATTTACAAAGGTATCTGTACTAGATATGTTTTTTCATAATATGTTTGTATACTTAATGTATATGAAATGTTTAGGACATGAATAAAGTACACATTATACAGTAATTTAAGCAACAATTAAAATAATTTCAGTGAAGATATCTAGAAGTAAATGAAGGTATAATTGGTATGTTTTTATAACTGCCCTATTTCTAGTTATACTTAATGTAGTCAGCAGTGTGCAATTACATACAATTACATTGTGTGTAAATATAAAGTCATATATCTTGCTGATAACTCCATTCTTTTATATGGATTTTTCATAGAAATCTATATGGGAAAAATGAAACCAGGCACTGTTTTTCTGCTTTTTCCCCCCCGTATTGTTACTGGTTTTCTTTTTAGAAACTATTTTTGTTTCTGATAATATGGCAAGTTCTTATTGTTGGTTTGAATTCCCTGTAGATCACTAAAATGAAAAACACATATAGCTTCACTTCAGCAGATTTAATAAAAATGAATGAAAGATGTCAGGAGTCCTTGAGAGAAATATATCACATGACCTACTTGTAAGACCATTTAAAACTATTTAATATTTGCTAACTACATTTGTTTTGTCCAGTTAACAGCTAATTATGTGTTTTCTTAAAGCTATATTTCTGTTAAGTTATGGCTACTTACAGATATAATTCAAAGTGAAACCGATTAAGTGTACTTCCTGCGACAAAAAAAACCCCACAAAGTGTGTATTGTATTAAAGGTCATTAAAAATAGATAGGCATTTATTAATAAGGGTGGCCGTCATATTTGCTAAATTTTTATGAGTGAATTATCTACACAAAATGACACAATGAATGCATTAGTTTTGTAATACAGAATCATTACTTCTAATAATTTCCTTGCATTTACAGTAGAACTGTATATTTCTGTATTTTGTTGTTGCTGCATGTCATGTTGCTCTGCTGTCTATTTCAGAAGACTTACTAGTGTAATGTTGCATGTCCCTTTAATGCAAATTCTTTCTAGAAACCGTGTGGGGTTTCTATTAACATGAAGGCCTAAGGGAGTTCGAGTCACATTTGATGTGTTAATAAAACATACTTGATTGCATAGCTATATTTTTAGTTCATTTTCTTTGTGAAGCTTTCTTATGAGCTGTTGGTATTTGAGCTGTGTCTTGTGTCTGATAGCAGAATTTGATCTGAGATGATGGTATAAGATCTTAAATTGCTTCCAAGAAATTTATACATTTGCTTGCTTCTGGCAGAGATGATTGCATTTTATGAGTAACCTCCTATCCTAATATATGCAGTATGAACTTTATTAACTTGCTTTATTTCTGTAAGTTGTATAAAGTGACAGTATGTACCGTGCAGCAACTAAATCAGTGTCTTATTTCAGAATAGTGTGTAAACTACTGAGTGAGATCTATGAACACATTCATTGCCTATACAAGCTGTCTGACATTGTCTCAATGCTGGATATGCTGCTTTCATTTGCCCATGCCTGCACTCTTTCTGATTATGGTAAGTTTTTTCTTTGATTCCATTGTGGGCCATATAATGACCCTCCTGTTGGAGAATATCCAGGCTGTTTGTCTGGTTCTCCAATTGCTAAGCCCACATCATTTATTTTTCTGGGTCTCAGTAGGCTTTAGGTGAGTGCCTCTGGTCTATCCTTGCCAGTTTTGTGCTGATGTTCTTTCTCTTTCCATTCATTGAAATTACATTCTGCCATTTAGCTGCTGTAAGCTTTCACAGCCGGTCTTTTTAAGATAGCCAGTTTAAGCATGTTCTATTCAAAAGCACAAAGACTGTGAACATTCTGAATCTACACTTCTGTTCTGAAAGGGCACAAGATAATATAAGCTGATCAACATTAAGTATATACCATGAAACAAAATATGTGGCTACCTTTGTTTATCTGCTTCAATTTCTGTGGCACTTTCAGACACTTTTGGAAGTAGAGTCTTCTAAGGAATCCAGGATCACGTGCTTACCTGCATATGGTTCATCCTGCTTCCCTAGCCCCGTTCTACATTGTATAGATGAGCACATTGTCTTCAATTAATGTTGACCTGAGATACTTATCTAGAGTACAATATAGTGTAGATACTAAATCAGGTCTGGAAGCCATCTCAGATGTATTAGCTCATCATTACTGATGCTGCTATGTAATTTCCAGATCATGAGCAGCATCAGTTTACTTTGCAGTATGGACTGTGAATCTCTATGTGCTGATGATTCCAGTCATAGCACATTAATTGATATGTAACTGAACAGTAAGTGATATGCTTGAGGCATCACAACCTTTTCCCGCCAAATGAATTGGAGCACAAGTTTTCTTTAGCAGTAATAATAAGACCAAAGCCACTTAGCTTCTCCCATAAATCTACACCTGCAGTTTTGCACAGGCAGGAATGAATGGGTATCCACCAAAAGAAATGGACTGTCATTTGTAGCTTTTGGTCCCCTTTGCCATTTGATTCTCTCATCTAAATCATCAAATGACTAAAACCTACACCAGGTAGTTAGAGTTCCCCAATGTTTAAAACTGAAAAACTGTGTTGGCACTTCTTTCTTGAAGGCTGCTCCATTTAAACAGACCACCAAATTTAACAGTGCTTCTTTGTTAGCCTGGGGTACTGCTATTGAGGTAGACAAAAAGGAGGCATAAGGAATAGGTTCAGAAAAGAACTGTATTCTGACAGAAATACGTACAGATAGTCCCAGTATCAAATGGATCTATGTAGGCATAGTATACACCCAAATAATCAATATGATAAAATATAACAAAAATAGAAGGAGTGCTACTTCCTTGTTTCCTGTGCTTACATAATAAGGCACATACGTAGTAGTAACAGAGTTCATGACCCCTGTACTTTATATGCTCATAGCAGTACAAAAATAAATTATTAAAAATATATTATCTGTGAAACTGGCTTTCAGATTTTCTGTTTTAATTACTTCTTAAGTTTTGTTCTTTGTATTTTTCTTTATTACTGGAGTCCAACCCTACTTACTGAAGAACACAAACACAGAATGCTAATTTAGAAATTAAGTGTTAGTTATGGGATTCTTTTTGTAGTAATAAATCATGAAGACTTGCATGACAATCAGAATCTATACCTGAAGGTGGCTGGTAATTCTTCCCAACTGCTGCATGTTAGGCTTGTTCACTACAGGAAAGTAGAAATTAGGGAATCAGGACCACAAAGTTTGACTTCTGCTCTGCAAGAATTACTTTATTTCAAAATGCAGTAGTTTAATAACATGAAGGTTTCCACACTAACTCTGCAGTGTTTTATATCTTTTTTCTCATTTAGTTCGTCCAGAATTTACGGATACTTTAGCGATCAAGCAGGGTTGGCATCCCATTCTTGAAAAGATAGCTATGGAAAAACCTGTATCTAACAACACATACCTGACAGAGGGTAACAATTTTGTCATTATTACAGGACCAAATATGAGTGGAAAATCAACATACCTAAAACAGATTGCTCTCTGTCAAATTATGGCACAGATTGGTGAGTAAGAATGTACTGTCTTAGGAACCTTCTGCAGCACATTTATTGTTTTCTAGTTAAAAATATTTATGAAGTTGAATGATTTGGCTTCTAGAATAAGATTTTGTCTAAATAGTAACAGGTAATTTTTAGTCTGTTCGCTCCTACTAGCTCTTGTGCTGCTGACAGAGGCCACTGCAAGGTTTTGGGTCTGCCATTGGAAACATTTGGGGCCTGGTCTGTGTATCTGGAAGCCTCCCCAGTCTGTCTTCAGGAAAAGCACAGTTGTATGCTTTAATTCTTTGGAGCACCTTAACCCAATCTAGCACTTTTTGCTAGATTGATAGTGAGTATCCTTGAAGTATGCCCATCGGGCCACATATGTATTTGTCACCCAAAAGGAACAGATGAACTTGAGCATACCTCAGTTATGTAGAGAAACATGCTTACAGCCAAGTAGAACTAACAGATAAATAATCAACTACTTCAAATAAAAGTAGTAATAAATACTGCAAGGTTCTATCACTAATTTGTAAAAGCAAAACAAATATTTGTAAAGTCTAACGGAGACTCATCCCTATACTTGGGAATTCCTCATGATTTTTACCTTAAAGATAAAGGTAAGGCTGGTAGCACAGGAGAAAGACCTTAGTAGGCTGGCCCTAAATCTACTAGAATGAAACTACTTGGCACTGAAGAAGAAAATTTATCCACCGTGTGTTTGTGGGTCCAGTCCCCAACAACTGCCAGTTCTTCAGGAATTGCTCTCAAAAACTTGAGTTTTAATGTGAGTAAAGGGGACTGTAAAGTCTTCTGGCAGGTTTCCTGTTCTTTTCTCTTCATTAAAACTAATAAGCCTCAAAGTCTGATAAAGGCAATATAATCTTGTTTTTGGGAAACTAAGATTCCTTGGGATTAGTAACTCAATGGCTACAGAAATGTAGGTTGATCCTAGTGTTTATTCTCACTTTTGCATCCCTTTAGATGACACACAGCTTCAGGCATATGATTTCTTAAGGTTTTACTGATAAGCTTCTTTAATTATGGTAGCTATATAATAATTTTTTCTTATAAAGTAACGGTAGAACACAATCTTAGGAAACTTTATAGAATAAGATGCATTCTCTGCAGTGCATAAAGACCAAATGTAAAACTCTTATTTTTGTTTCCCCACTGACGTATTCAGGAAAATGGGCATTTGTCACACTGATACGAGAAGACTTGTATTTTACTTGTTTTGTAGGTTCCTACGTCCCAGCAGAGTATTGTTCTTTTCGAATTGCAAAGCAAATTTTTACCAGAGTAGGTATGGATGATGATATAGAAACAAATGCATCAACATTCATGAAGGAAATGAAAGAGGTATTAAACATAGCTAATCCAGGGTCCAAGGCCCATTTTTACTGTTAAGCTAATAGAAATTGTACTAGTATATTTTCACAGAAAGAGTGTACTTTGAAAAGTAGTCAAAAATTCAGCTTTCATCTGTTAACTTGATGATAAACTACAGAAAACCAGGCATATCTTAAATAAAAATATATCCCAGTATGAGTAAAAATCAGTGCTCTATTGGATAGTAGTTTCAACATTTTGTTATTTCTTAGACCTGAAGTGATTATTTGTAGAAGCCTGAGCCCTCTCAGTTTCCTCTCCCAAACTGACAGGATTTTGAGGGAATGTGATATGTTCAATGGAAAAGAGAAAGAGTGCTGTAATATGAGTCTTTGATTAGAATTGACAGCTATTTGAAAGCTGTGAAAAGGTAAAATTTGTGGATTTGACAAGACTTTTTAAAATTTCTGCATTAAGTTTCATCTGAATAGCACAAAGTAGTCCTATTAGCAGCAGTATTCCTATTAGGGTTTTAAAAAAATGCATTTATGGGAAAGATAACACATTAAATATTTTCCTAGATAACATACATCATACAAAATGCTAATGAAAAATCACTCATCATAATTGATGAACTCGGCAGAGGTACCAGTGCTGAAGAAGGTATTGGCATTTGTTATGCTGCCTGTGAATATCTGTTGAATTTAAAGGTAATTCTGTTTTGAAAAAAAAATTAAACCTTATAATTATTTTGTCCTACTGAAAGTCAATACAGTATTTTCTCATAATTTAACTTCATTTTTGTAGAGATTTCTTGCCTAAATATGATATTTTTCATAACTGGTGAATAGTAAGAATTAGTGATAGAGAAAAAATGCCGATGTAAACTGCGCTTCTGTTCACTGGTTGTTGGATTTAACCCCAGGAGGCAGCAGAACGCCACCCAGCTGCTCACTCACTCCCCCACAGTGAGATGGGGGAAAAGAATTGGAAGGGTAAAACTGCAAAAACTTGCGGGCTTAGATAAAGACAGTAAAACAAAGCCGCGCACACAAGCAAAGCAAAACAAGGAATTCATTCACCACTTGCCGTTGGCAGGCAGGTGTTCAGCCATCTCCAGGAAAGCAGGGCTTCATCACACGTGATGGTTACTTGCAAGACAAACACCACAGCTCTGAACATCCCTCCTTTCTCCTTCCTCTCTGCAGCTTTTATTGCTGCATCATATGGTCTGGAATATGGTCAGTTGGGGTCAGCTGTCCTGGCTGTGTCCCTTCCCAACTTCTTGTGCACCCCCAGCCTACTTGCTGGTGGGGCTGGGTGAGAAGCAGGAAAGGCCTTGACGCTGCGCAAACACTGCTTAGCAATAGCTAAAACATGGGCATGTTACCAACACTGTTTTGGTCACAAATCCAAAACGTAGCACCATACAGGCTACTGTGAGCAAATTAACTCTAGCCCAGCCAAAACCAGTGCGCTGATCACCTATTTCTGTACAGCTTTGTATGCTTGAATGTTAAAGGTGAACCTGTTTACCTGGCTGTTACCCTTCCAAAATACAGTGGTAGTTCTATACAACTTATGAATTGGTCACAGAAATTAGAGATTGTTTAGAAAAGTGGAAGATGGTTTTAGAGGGGTTGGAAGTTTCACCTCTATTACCAGTTACATCACAAACCTCAGGTTGTTGTCAGCTTTTTGAAATAAGCGTGTAGGTGTTCAGTTTCTCATCAGAATTTACTCGGAGTACTTTTGTGGTTTGATTTCAAAAGCTCAGATATTTTCTATAGCTTGTACTTTTGGCAGAACATTCCTTGCGAGTAAGGCAACTATTTGACAATCATTCAAATTAGCCCTAGTCAAATTTTGCAGGCATCATGGATTGCCTGTTAATCCTGATATGCTTTTCCTTCTATTGAGAAAGGAGTGGGAGAACCCCCAGTTGGGAAAGATAACCTTGCCAGTGGTAGAACTCAATGCTTAAAGATTTTAATTTGCTTTAGTAATTTAAAGACAGCTTTTCAATGTTTTGGAGGAAAACCTGGACATCTGTGACATCATTTATTTTTTCCTATTTATTGTCATTTATTCCAGGATCATTTCCAAAATAGATTTTCTTTCTTGTTTCCTTATTTAGGCGTTTACATTGTTTGCTACACATTTCCTGGAACTGTGTCATATAGATGCTTTGTATCCCAATGTGGAAAATTACCATTTTGAAGTGCAACATATGAGAAGCAGTGCTGGAAATAAGGAGAAAATTGCTTACACTTACACACTCTCTAAAGGATATACAGAGGAAAAGAACTACGGTAATGGATTCCAAAATGACTTTAACTTAGTACAGATTATATAGGATACTATTTCAGTTATTAGGCATCTAACTATTTTTCTGCTGACAGATATCTGCTGAGTTTATTTGTCTCTCATGGAGTAACAACTGCAGATCTGTAATATATTCCAAATACTTGTGCTTTAAGTAACCATGTAGTGAGATAGTAGTTTGGGGTAGTATGAAGAACTTACATGAAATTTCATAGTGAAAAAAAATTTTAGTAATGTCGGTACCTACTTGATTCACCTCTGTTTGAACAAGATGAGCCATTCTGAGCACGAAGCACTTGAGCTGATTTAATCTCTGCTGATGGAAGCGAGTGAAAGTTCTGGAGAGACTTAAAAGCTGTGAATGCTGAGGTTTGTGTTATGCAAAACTCTCTTCTATGTCTGCCATAAGTAATAATATATCAGTTAAATAGCAGCTTGGCCCTTTTTGATTAGCAAAAAGGAATCAAGTTTCTTTGAAAAAGGACAGGAATTTTACTGTGTCTTAGCCTAAGGCTATTTTGAGAGGTTCCACTAAAGCATCAGTGTTCTCAGGAAAGTGGGTTAATTTTAGAATAAATCATACTGAAGACTGTACTGGTGGATGGATTATGAGTCAATAAATCAGTGAGTGACAGTAAGGCATAGCTACCTGTTTTAAAGAGTTACAGAAATCCACATGTTTCCAAATACTAGATTCTGAAGTTGGATCCTTGATTTAGGTGACATTTAATCAATAGGAAATTAGCTACACTTGACTTGTGCAAGCTAGTGGTAACTGAAGACTACAAATTATTCCAGTCAAGCTTCAATTAATTGGACTTAAAACATTTCTTTATCAGAATTTTGGAATAAGTTTCTTTATCTTTGGCAGCACAAGCTCAATTTCGGATGCTACGCCACCACTAACGCAGAAAAATCGTATGTTTAGAGAGTATTCTCAGAGAACAGGAAACCTTTAGTAACTCAGTGTTGGTGTCTTGGCTTTACCTTACTTGAGCAAAGTTACATTCTAAGAAAGAGTGCAAGGGCTCTTCTTAACCCTTTTTTTGTTTTTAACCCTACAGTATTAAAGCACCCAATGAAGCACGGAATTTTCTCAGAACAGCCACAGGCAAAGGAAAAAATCATGTTAGGGCAGAAGAAAATATTTTACATCTCTTTCTTACCCTGAGTATCTGGCAGTTTGGCTACTGGCAACAGAGTAGCAGTTGGAACTTGACATCCATATCCACTGGATGTCTGGATTTAATGGAGAGTGCATTTAGCACAACCTCAGTATTTTCTGGCCTACCAAATTAAAAAACTAAACAGAAGCTGTTAACACCACTATGCCATTTTTTTCCTTTAACCCCTAATGTGTCTCATCCTGCCAAGTTACAATATTACCAGCAGTAACTTCACCTGGAAGTGTATCTTAGAGGTAGCATTACAACAAAGTAGACATTTTCTTTTGTAACGCTCAAACCCATATTGTTCATTTAAAAAAAAATGAAAAAGAGACACAAAGAGAAAATGTATATCAAAATTATTTTAATAAAAATGAAAACTTCACCCTTTAAAAAAACCAGGCTAAGTTAATTCTGGCAGACATAGTGTGGAAGGTAGGAAGAAAAATTATATAAAAAATCCTGATTTATGTTTTATATGTTTAGGATTAAAAGCTGCAGAAGTTTCTTCCCTACCATTATCGGTAATTTTGGATGCAAAGGAAATCACAAATCATATTGCAAAACAAATTTTGGTATGTAGTAGAAAATTATAATACTGTAATTCACAGTTTTTATAAAATGGAAATATATTTTCAGTTTCTGAAAGGATATAGGATGAGCACTGCCTATGGTTTTATGAAAACAGATTTCATTAAAATTTGTATTTCTGGAACCAGTTATAAAAGATTATGCTGAAGGTCCCTGTTAGGTGACAACACAAAGCAGTCCTTAGGGTTAAGGAGTATTGCATGTAATGTTGGTGTACAAACCAAGAATCAGGAGATCAGGAACAGGCTGGAAAATAGCTAATATTAGTATTTTAATAATAGAACATAATCAGTTTTGTATTTTAATGCATGTGTATGTTTTTAAGAACAGCACAGGCAGCAAAGCACTCCTGAGATGATGAAACAGAGAGCTGTATACCATTTAGCAATGAGATTGGTTCAGACTGCCAGAAATTCTCGACTGGATCCAGACAGTTTGCGTATATATTTGAAAGGCTTGAAGAAAAAGTACGAAGCCAGTTGTCCTGTACCCAGACAAAATGATGAGCAACAGTAATGTGTAACATAGGCTGTTACTCTAATTTTTATGACTGCAAGATGATTTTGGGTTTTTTCCATAGTATTAGAAAACACTGCTTTTCACATGTTTTTAAATTCTTAATTCTTAGTCTAAATCATATTCACTACTGAAAGACCATATCTTTCACAGTTTTTTTTCCCCCAAACATACCTGAAATAAAAGCATTTACTGTCTATGAGGAACACAATTCTTTTTGATAATGAACTATATCCCTTCCATTATTTTAGAGACAAAAAAGTTGTATAAAATTTTGTATTTTCTGTAAGATATATCTGGTATTATAGCTCTTGCATCTGATACTAAAGATCTTGCCTAACAAAAAGCAGTCTTTAAAACAGATGGTCCACTTGTCTTGCATAGGCAGGCTCTATTTGTACTGTTGAACGTGCATCCATAAATCCTGTTGTTCCCTGCTCAAGAAGGGTGCTAGCTCTCAGTCATTATGCTTAATGCAACATAATGTAGGCAGTCCAGGACTGCTTCCTTTCGAGAACTGGGCAGCCAGAGCTTTTTTGTAACACAGTAATAGCAAATTACTCTGGTATTGACACTGTTGATCATTTTTTGTTTAGAAAGTGACTAACAGGAAATCAACAAAAAGTTTAATATCCTTCTTCATTGATTTTTTTTTTAGTACAACTTCATTGAGTGACTGCAGCCATGTATTCCCGCTTGAAGGAATTTATCTTTCCTCACTTCCTTCTAACCAACTTTGGCCAAGAGTTCTTATATATTTCTATTTTATATATATGTGTGTGTGTGTATATATAAAATTTATTATGCATATATCTATAAAATGGGTAATACACAACAGTGCAATATCTAGTTTATAACAACAAATATATTTTTATGTATAGTTATACTATGTATTTCCTTAGTAAAACGTGCCTGAGGACAGTGCCACGGGAAGGGGGTACCCATGGTGTCTGAGGTGGTGGGGGCTGGTCCCAAGGTCTTTCAGATGTCTTTGGATCCCTGGGGCTTCCTGGAGAACCCCAGTGCTCTTCACAGGGCTGCAGGGGATTTCCCTTGCCCTTCATTTGTAGCTTGATGTGCCCCAGAGCCTTCCGTTCGCCCGCTGAATCCATCAGTTCACATTTTGAGTTGTTCCAGAGTCCTCCATATGCCTTTCTGTGTGCCCCTGAGCCCTGTGTTTGTCTTGCAGTGTGCCACAAAGTTTTCTGTTTAGCTGTCTCCCGTGCCAGAGTTTTCCCGGTGCTTTTTGGTGTGCTTCAAGGTCAGCTGTTTCTCTTTCCATGCATAGCAGGGCTCTCCCTTTGCCTTGTGCACCCAGAGTCTTCTGTCTGCCCTTGTCATCCCCTGATCTTGTCTTGGTTTTCCTTTTATTGCACCCCAAGAGCTCTGCATCTGTTCTCTTGTCCCCTTAATACTCTTCCCTCTTTGTGCACCCCTGAGCTCTTCCTTTAGCTTTCAGCAAGCTGCTGTCAGGATCTGGGATGCGCCTCTGCTGCCCCAGCAGACCTGGTTGTCTCTTTGGGGGCTGGTGGCCACGGCCCCGCGTTCCCCATGGGCCGCAGCTGTAGGCCGGGGGTTGGGCAGGAAAGGTGCCTGGCCGGTGCGGCTGAGGGCGGCGGCCTCTGTGTCCCACGGGCTGCCGCTGCGAGGCGGAGGCGGCCGCGCTCTGTCAGGGAAGCGGGGGTGGGGGGCCGCTCTGGCCGGGGCGGCCGCGCTCTGTCAGGGAAGCGGGGGTGGGGGGCCGCTCTGGCCGGGGCGGCCGCGCTCTGTCAGGGAAGCGGGGGTGGGGGGCTGCTCTGGCCGGGGAGGGCGCGCCCGAGCTGGTGTGGGACGGCGGAGCCGCCGCTGAGCATCAACCGCCAGCTGGGACGGGCACTGGCACTACGGCTGCAACCGCCGAGGCTGTAGGCGCGGGCCGGGGGTCTCCGCAACAGCGAACGTCCCGGACGAGGCGACGCAAACAGCGGGGGGCGCTGGGGAGGCGCGATGGGCAAGCCGCGCTGGGGGCGGGGGGTGCCCCGGTGCAGTGGGGAGCCGGGTCCGCGGGGGCGGCCGGCACACGGTAGCCGTGGTGGAGGGAAGAGACGCGCGGGGGCGGCGGGGCAGCGGCATCGAGGGGAGCTGCTCGCCGTTGGGTGGGAGTAGTGCGGCGGGAGCCCTGGGTCAGGTCTGAGCGCTGCGCGGGGTGGGAGGCCCCCGGGGCGGTCGGGGGGGAGCGGGTTAAGGGACGCTTCGGAGCTGTGCCGGGGGCGTGGGGCGGCGCGGCAGGGGCCATGCCGTGCCGGCATTGAACCGGAGCCGGTGGCGGGGCAGCCCTGGGCCCCTCCGGCGGGACCGATGGTCGCACTGCGGCCTCCGCGGGCGCTTCCAACCGGGCGGGAGGCGGCGAGGGACGGAAGACCTGCGGCGGCAAATCTGTCGGAACCGGGCTCCGCCGAGCATGCCGGGAGGCGCGGTGTTCGGACGGACGGCTTCGGGGCGGCCGTGTTGTGCCCGTGACGTGCCGGGAGGTGTAGTTTTCTGCCGGGGGAGGGGTCGGGTCGGCCGTGTGGCACGCTGGGAGCTGTAGTTCCGGGTGTGCCTGCCTCCTCTACCCCGCGGGAGTGACTTGGGGTGTCCGTGCGTCGCTCACATGAGAGTCCCCGGCGATTGCCGGGAACGGTGGAGTTTCCTCAGTTTTTCCCAGCTCAGGACAGGGTTTCGTGGAAGTTGCCGGTCACTGCAACTGACAGGAAGCAGTGCA
>NW_010972583.1:40148-40407 GCF_000737465.1 Haliaeetus leucocephalus | reverse complement strand
GCTGGGCAGCATGGGGGGTAATCCCACCAAAGTCATGTGCACCTGACTCGGCAGTTCGCTTCAAATTTATACAGTCAAGTGTTACATATACATGGAGTTTCGCAATACGCCTATACATAGGCATGATCTATCCCCACTTCATATTAAAATTAGTTCCAAAAAGTCACAAGGCCGGTCTTGGCTGGTTTTTGGGGTCGACTGCTGCTCCTTATCAGGGACTATCATCTCCTGCCCCAGCCAGCCTCAACAATGCAAACAT
>NW_010972583.1:29913-30856 GCF_000737465.1 Haliaeetus leucocephalus | reverse complement strand
AATACAGTAACCAGAACTATGTGTACACTTACAAGACTAATCTTGAGCAATATCCTTAGTTACCAACTAGCCGCGATTGATGTGGTTTTGGTCCAATGGTGATTAGTTTTCCTTTATCTAGAGCTTTTATGGTTCGTTTGTCCAAATGTATGAAAGCATGCAAACCTAAAGATAAGGCATGATTTAGCCTCAGTGCCTCTTCCCGAACATACATTCTCGATAAACAGTAAATGCTCAAATTAAATTTATGTTTCAAAGTCTACTTTGATAGGGTTTTTTTTCCCTATCTCTGGGAGGACCAGGCATGGCTGTCCCCAGGGGCTGGGGCCATCCCAGGTTGACAGCAGGGGTGGGGTAAGGCAGGCAGGGAGGGTATGAAAAGCTATGAGGACTCCTGGTAGCAGTAGCTTTGCCCAGGTTGGGGCTGGGAAAGCAGCTGCTGTGAGAAGTGGTGCTACGAGGAGGGCTGTGCTGAGCTTTCCTGTTACAGGAGCAGAAGGAAAAGTCCCCAGGGAAATGTGAACAACCCACACCAAGGACCCTACAATGGCACAAGAGACCCTGGAACAGCCCTTCACTCCCCACAGCAGCCCAAGACACCATGTAACCACCTCCCAACACCACCATGTTCAGGCACCTTTTCCTGCACACAGAGAGGCTGCAGGAGGACCAGGCGCAGGTACAGAATGTCCCAAGTCACCTCCAAGCACCTACTGGAGCCACTTTTATTTTCTTCACAAGCACAGGGTCTCTTCTTGCTGCTTCTATGGTGCTCTGTGCCCTGATGTACTGTGTTGAGATACACCCTTCTCGCTGCCCTCTGCTCTGCCTGAGCATGTCAAAATGGGTGTGCCACTGAAAACTATGCTAGGATGTCTTGGCTATCTGGTATGCGACAAATAGGAGGGGGATTGAGGGGCAGGATATGAAAGAACATGTGAAT
>NW_010972583.1:23365-29903 GCF_000737465.1 Haliaeetus leucocephalus | reverse complement strand
ATGTGAATGAGAAACAGCTGCCCTGGAAGCTTGAGATGGGGGCTGTGACTCAAGAGGTGTAGAAGTAGTGGGGCAAGATGGCTGTGAGGGAGGTGTGTTGTAAGTGGCAGTGCAGCGGTGCAGAGCAATTTCACGCGCGCTGTTGACTCCTGGCACTCTTGTTTTGCAGATGATGAAGAGGGATGTGGCAATTTAAGGAACGCTGTAGAGGATGTGACTTCTGTTGTGGATGGAATCTGATGCCCAGCACTGTGGAAGATAAGTTGAGGTGATAACGGCTATTGGGGGAGGTGGTGCCTGGGGGGTGGAGGGGAAGGGCAGGCAGACACGGGGGCTGAAAATGAGATCAGCAAGGAGGGCTGTTTGAGATCAGTCAGATTTAGGCAGATAGAGGGCCCAAGGTCTTGCCTGCATGATGTGAGCATCTGTCAGGCAGGGCAGTTTCAGCCTGTGTCTGTGTCATAGTGTAGTCTGTGTTCTATGTCCTATACCTTGCTCAGGTCTTGAAGCCTTGTAGCTCTTTGTGCTCAAGGAGTACAGCACGCACCTCTGTAGCCATCCCAAGGGTCTCAAATGCCTCATGGCCATAGTGGCCATCAACCTCTTCTTGTCTTGCATTTGGAGTTTAAAGCGTGGATCTGTCTTGTGTCTTTTGCATTGTAGATGTTTCTGGACGGTCATCTTTGACAGCAGTCCAGGCTGTGTCAGCAGCTCTTCTCTTGAGAGTTCTGTTTTCACAGGAGTTTCTTCCCTGTGTCCTTACAGTCTCAGCTCTTAGAGCCTGTTTCTCTTTACATTTGTTGCCCCAGTTTTGACAGTAGCTTTCTGTCATGGGCTGTAGCATTAGACTCTTCTCTGGGGCTGCCGTGGAGCATCCATGCCATTGCAGCACCATAGGGTTTCTTGACCAGCAGTGTCTTCCCTTCAGGAGTCATCATTTTCACATGTGATCTTCTCATATCTTTTGGTCGTGTTGTTCATAGTGTCTGTGTGCGCTGTCAGTCTGCCTGTGTGTTTGGGTTGGAGCTATCCTGCATGGGGGGTGTACCAATGGTAGAGTCAGAGGTAGTGTAGCAATACAGCGGTGACATAACATGTTGATCTGCCTGGTTAGTTTTGGCAGGGACTGTAGGGTCCACCTTGTGACAAGTAGCTATTGGCAGCTGTTGCAGAGTTGGTTCCATTGTGTTTGTTTTTTTCTCGGGTGTCAAGGTGGTGACCTGAGCCCTTAGGGAGTGGCTGTTTGCATGGTAGTTGAGCGGGTTTGAATCTTGAATGCTTCTATGTGTGGGGCTTTGTAGCGTTCGCCGCATATCAAGGTGCCGCGATTAGATCACTGATCACCCCCAGACCAGGGAAAGAGACAGATAACACACACAGTGTGAGCGCCAACTTCCGCCTTTTATTGCGCAGTCAATTCCTTTTATACTAACAAGGGTAGGTGGGATTACAGACACATCATAAGGCTGCGACTAACCCTCTAACTTTCCGTGACATCGCGAGATCTTCCGAACGCCGAACCCTACAGGGCTTAATGTTCTTTATTTTGTTATTGCAGGCTGTAGTTAGAACTTACTTGGTATTTGTAAATGGAGAGCTGTGAAGCTATTGGTCAGTGTCCAGGTGAGTTGCTTTATATTTTTTGCAGATGCAGAGGGATGAGCCATGTGTCAAAGGGCGATGGAGGAGATGAGCAGAGGGCTGTAAGAAGGTGGGCTAGCATGTGTGTTGGGGGGGGAAGGAGCTGTTGTTGGTGACTATATGGCCATTTCTTTGCTCTTTGTTTTGAAGGTGTGAAGCAACATGGGAAGCAGGATGTCTGCACCAGAGCAGACTCAGGCAAGGTGAGCTATGACCAGTGAGCTGAAGTGGAGAGGTTTTTTTGAGGTGTCATATTGTTGTAGTTAGAATCATCCCCTGTTGTTTGAGTTTTACAGGTGGTGCACAGGCTTCAATGTGGCAGCCTGGAGGTTTGGAGTCACGGTGGTCGAGCAACCAGGGTAAAGGAGTAGGAGAGAGGAATTGCTGGAGGCAGGCTGTGGTTTTGGATGATATCTCAGTATGTACTTTTTCATCTGGCTTTTGCATGTGCCACACGCAATCCCAGAGGGGCGAAGCCACGTGCCAGCAAGAAGTCTGAGGTGACGTGGTTGTCAGCTGGAATGGAGTTGAATTTTAAAGTAGTGTGAGGCATCTCACTTGTACATTTCCCTTTGCTTTTGCAGGTCCTCTTCAGAAATGGCTGAGGATGTAAGGTGAGGCTGGGCAGGAGAGAAGAGAGGCATGGCTGGCGATTGCTTCTGAGCACAATGGTCTTTTTGTCACTTTGTTCTTCCAGGTAATGCTGCCTGCACCATCCAACTTTGGAATTGGAGCGGAGCAGGTGAGTGAAAAGCTGTGGTGCTTCTGAGGAGGGTGTTGCTGTGGAAGAGGTCAGCGTTGGCTGGCGTGACAGTGACTGAAAGGAGTCTCTTCTTGCAGATGAAGAGGAACCTGGTACCTGCAGGAACACTCTCTTAGCAGATGCATTTTTTTGTCAAGGGTGGATTCTGACCCCCAGCTCTCTGAAAGCTAAGTTGAGGGGCGTATGTTATATATGTGCGGGGTGGTTGGGCAAGGGTGGCATTGCAGGGTGGGGCAGGCAAGGGGTTTAAAGTCAATGCTGTGGTGAGGGTTGTCTAGGATAAGTCACGTTTGGGTGCAGCTAGAGAGCGTGGGGTCTGTCCCACAGGATGTGAGCATGTGCTGGGCAGGGCAGTTCCAGCCTGTGTGGTGTCTTGTAGTGTCATTTGTGTAGTCTGTGTACTATACCATACTTTTCTTAGGTCTTGACGTCTGCATTGCTTTTTGCACTTGGTGAGTACCTCAGTAGCCATCACGAGGGTCTTGAATGTGTCACCTCATCAGCATGGTGCCAGTCGTGCGCTTCTTGTTTAGCAATTGAAGCTTGAAGTGTGGATCTGTCTCATGCATTTTGTGTCATAGATGTTTCTGGACAGTCATCTTTGCGGTGGCGATCCAGGCTGTGTCAGTAGCTCTTCTCTTGTCTTGAGCATTCAGCTTCCACGGGGTCCTCTTCTGGGGTGTCTTCCTGTGCCCTTACAGTCCTGGGCCTTAGAGGCTGGCTACTTGTGCATCCATTGTCCTGGTTTTGGCAGTAGCTTTCTGTCATGTGCCGTGGTGTGTGACTCGTTTTTTTCTGGGCCTGCCGTAGAGCATCGGTGCCATGCTGTTGTGGCACCGTAGGGCTTCTTGGCCACTGGCATCTTCCCTCCTCTGAGACTTGTTTGTTTTGTGTGTGTTCTTCTTGCATCTTATGGTCACATTGTTTGTATGGTGTTGGCCTGTGTGCGTGCTTGGGCCAGAGCTGTCCTGGCTGGGAGTGTAGCAATAGTAGAGTTGGGACTAGTGTAGTAGTACATTCGGTGTGGTAATATGTTGAAGTGCCCAGATTGTTTTGGCGAAGACCGTGTGGTCCATCTCTGGGTGAGTAGCTTTCAGCAGCTTGCACAGAGAGTTGTTCCCCTTTGTGTTTCGAAGGTACCAGGGGGGTGACTTGAGGCAGTAAGTAGTGGCAGCTGGTGTGGTACTTGAGCAGGTTGAATCCTGAATGTACCTAAGCTTGTATGTCTGCGACTTAATGTCTGGGTTTGGCTTTTTCTTTGCAGGCTATAGTTAGTTCATGGTGGTTTGGTTTTTTGGGTTTTTTGGGTTTGGTTTGGTTTTTTTTTTTTTTTTTGAAGGCATATGCAAAAGGAGGCAAGACCCTTTTGTCTTTTCAAGCTATCAGTCAGCTTCTGGATGAATGGCTTTATGTTTTTTCAGATGCAGAGAAAAAAGCCTTGGGCCACAGAGCAATGGGGGAGCTGAGTGGAAGGATGTAAGAAGGTGGGATAGAGTGTTGTGTCAGAGAGCAGGTGCTACTGTTGGCAGCTCTGACTATATTATAGCCTTTCCTGGTTTTGTTTTGAAGGTGTGAAGCGAAGTGTGAAGTGGGATTTCAGCACCAGAGCTGAGTGATGAAGAGAGGGCTGAGGTAGCAGTTAGTTCTGAGGTGTCATTCTGTTGACGTAGTTGTAATCATTCCCTGCTGTTTGTGTTTTACAGGTGGGTACAGGCCTCAATGTAGATGACTGAATAAACAGACTCGGTGGGTGAGCGGCCAAGGTGAAGGAGGGCGAAAGGTATTGCTGCAGGCAGCCTATGGTTTTGGGAGCTATCTCAGAGTGTGCATTTCCTCTGTGTTTTTTGTTTGTTTGTTTGTTTGTTTTTCCAGATGCCAGTCTCAAGGGGTGAAACTGCACACTGATGAGTGGCCCAGGAAGGTGAGACGGTTGTTGGCCACATTAGAGTTGAATTGCAAAGTAGTATGAGGCAACTCGGTGAAGTGTTTCCCTTTGGTGTTGCAGGTGCCTTGGAGGGCTCTCTTCAGAAATGGCTGAGGATTTGAGATGAGTTGGTGGAGATGAGAGGAGCAGCTGGTGGCCCCTGCAAAATGAGTGATTGCTTCCAAGCACAATGGTCATTTTATCTTTATCGTTTCCCAGGTGCTGTGAGAGCTGGTGGTCTCAACATCTGATTTTGAGAGCAGAGCAGGTGAGTGGAGTGACACTGTGCTTCTGAGGAAGGTGGTGTTGTGGAAGAGGCTGGTGTTGTCTGGCTTGCCAGTGGCTGCCACCACTCTGTTTTGCAGATGATGCAGAGGAACCTGGCACTGGCAGAAGCATCCTGGGTAGATGGCATGTTCCTCGTTTGTTGTGGTTTAAACCCAGCTGGCAACAAAGCACCACAAGGCCACTTGCTCACTCCTCCCCCTCAGTGGGATGGGGAGGAGAAAATATAAAGAAAAGCTCCTGGGTCAACACAAGGACAGGGAGGGAACACTCACTAATTATGGTCACGGGCAAAAACCAGACTCAGCCTGGGGAAAAAATTGAATTTACTACCAACCAAATCAAAACAGGATAATGAGAAGTAAAATCAAATCTTAAAATGCCTTCCCTCCACCCCTCCCTCCTTCCTGGGCTCAACTCCACTCCTGATTTTCTCTACCTCCTCCCCACCAGCGGTACATGGGGATGGGGAATGGGGGTTGGGGTCAGTTCCTCCACATTGTCTCCTCCTTGGTGGGGAGGACTCCTCACTCTTCCCCTGCTCCTTCATGGGGTCCCTCCCACAGGAGGCAGTTCTCCACTGTCGTGGTTTAACCCCAGTCAGCAACTAAGCACCACGCAGCCACTCACTTACTTCCCCCCTACCCAGTGGGTTAGGGGAGAGAATTGGGGCGGGGAAAAGTAAAACTCGTGGGTTGAGATAAAAAAAGTTTAATAGGACAGAAAGGAAGAAAATAATGATAATAATAACAGCAATAAAATGACAATAATAATAATAAAAAAATCGGAATATACAAACCAAGCGATGCACAATGCAATTGCTCACCACTCGCCGACCGATGCCCAGTTAGTTCCTGAGCAAAGATTCCCCCCCCACGGCCAACTGCCCCCAGTATATATACCAGGCATGATATCACATGGTATGGCCAGTTTGGGTCAGCTGCCCTGGCTGTGTCTGCTCCCAGCTTCTTGTGCCCCTCCAGTCTTCTTGCTGGCTGGGCATGAGAAGCTGAAAAATCCTTGACTTAGCCTAAACATTACTTAGCAACAACTGAAAACATCAGTGTGTTATCAACATTCTTCTCATACGAATCCAAAAGGTAACACTATACCAGCTACTAGAAAGAAAATTAACTGTATCCCAGCCAAAACCAGGACATCCCCAAACTGCTCCAGTGTGGGTCCTTTCCACAGGCTGCAGTCCTTCAGGAACAAACTGCTCCAGCGTGGGCTTTCCTATGGGGTCACAGCCATCTTGGGGGGCATCCCCCTGCTCTGGCATGGGCTCCTCCACGGGCTGCAGGGGCATCCCCTCCTCCCGCACACCTCCTCCCTCTCCTCCTTCACTGACCTCGGTGTCTGCAGAGGGGTTTCTCTCATATTCCATTCCACTCCCCTCCCCCACTGCAGGTTCCCCTTATTAAATCTGTTCTCCTGGAGGCACTACCATCGTCACTAATGGGCTCAGCCTGGGCCAGAGGTGGGTCCGGCTTGGAGCCAGGGGAGCTTCAAGCAGCTTCTCACAGGAGCTGGCCCTGCAGCCCCTGTCCTGCTACCAAAACCCCACCACACAAACCCAAAACATTGTTGAGGATGGATTCTGACCCTCCCCAGCAGTCTGAAAGCTAAGTTGAGGGGCACATGCTATGGGTAGAGAGGGGTGAGATGGAGAAGGATTGCAGAGCAGGGCAAACAGGGGGTTTGAAGTCTGCGCCGTGGAGAGGGCTGCTCAGGATCAGTTGTGTTTAGGTGCAGACAGAGGGTGTGGGGTCAGTTGTGTACAATGTGAGTGTATGCTGGGTAGGGCAGTTCCAGCCTCTGTGTGTGTGTCGTGATGTAGTTTGTGTAGTCTGTATTCTGTGTCCTACGCCATATCTTCCACGGGTCTTGGTGCCCACTGTTGCACTTTGTGCTCGGCAAGCTCA
>NW_010972583.1:20701-21143 GCF_000737465.1 Haliaeetus leucocephalus | reverse complement strand
TACCAGCTGTGGAAATTGGTTTGCTGCTAGATAACTGTAAAAGTGAGATTTGATAAATGATTATAAGAAATCATATACTAACATTATGATTGAAACAATAGACAAAAGTGTAGCCAGGGGATTAGCTAGCAGAGGTAATTACAAATGTGTAGTCAAGTGATTAACTAGTAATTACTCATAAGTTTTGCAGTTCTTTGCTCTTATGACTAGATGTTCCTGTATGCTACATGAGAACAATGTTGAAACTGACCACATGTGGTTGAAATTGCATTAAGCTTCCAGATCAAAGAACAAGGACAAGAGCAAAGACTTCAAATGGGTCAGTGGTTGTAAAAGCAGCCCTTTGACTCAAATGAATTCTTCATTGCGCATGATCAGATGTAGGCAGTACTATGATAATCAGTTACAATAATTTTTATGTATATGTATACTAATCTGATTA
>NW_010972583.1:19639-20646 GCF_000737465.1 Haliaeetus leucocephalus | reverse complement strand
CTAGGTGGAATTATCCCACATGCCTCCAGCACTGCAATAAAGAATGCCTGCTTTCTAAAACTCCAAAATGGGTCTTAGAGAGTTTCTTCGACCGCCTTTTCGGTATCATTTTGGCGACCCAGATGGGACAAGGCTTCTGAGACTCGACGGACGTGGGATCGCAGGACCTCCAGCCGGCACCGAGATTTTTCGGGGAGACCCTCGATCCCCGTTCCCCGGGCTCACGAGCCAAGGCCACTGGTAAGATTTTATTTAAAGGCATTCTTTTGATTAACCTGGTTCTGGTATTCTGGTCTGGTCTGGTACTCTTACCTGTAAGCCTAACTAAGAGAAGTCGGCAAGGAAGAAATATAAAAAGATCCTTAAAAATCTGGTATTCTGGTAGAAGTACTTCTCTGGTAAAGGGCAGTTGTCTCGCTGATTGAAGACAGAGCTGCCCGTCTGGTTTGGTTTCTGAGATCTGCTTTATTTGGTATTTTGATTAAGGCTTTGGTATTTGACTATTGATTCTCGATATGACCTTAGATCTCTGATTGATTCTGTTTGGTATTTTGACTTAGGCTCTGATATTTGACTTTCTGATTTTTGTATACTGAAGGTATTGATAATGGGAACAGGGCAATTGAGTGAAATCTCTAAAAAATCACCTTTGGGGCACACTTTGAAACACTGGAAACAGCCGGGGGGCATGCCGGGTGGTAACATGCGGAGAGAAGATTTGATTAAATATTGTAATCATTGGTGGCCTCTGTATAAGCTTGATGAAGGGGAAAAGTGGCCTGTGAATGGGACACTAAATTATAACACCATGTTACAACTTATGTTATTTTTGAGACGTGAGCAGAAATGGGATGAAGTTATGTATTGTGATTTGTTCTTTACCTTAAAGAATCATCCTGAGTGGCGAAAAGATTGCAGACTTAATACACCACCCAGCAATCCTTTTGTGTTATCTTCAGAAAAAGAAAGAAATTAAAAAGTTGACAATAAGCTCAAAAAGTGTTGTT